>NC_136651.1:2472036-2482036 GCF_949748355.1 Melanostigma gelatinosum | reverse complement strand
TGCAGGGGGAGACACCTTATCTGTCACCCGCCGATAGGCGTCACGAGCAGCAGCGACGACGGTGAGTTGCGGAGGCCCGGCGTGTACTCACGGTGAAGACTCTCTCCGGCTCCCCGCGCGCTCGCATGTTGGTGTCGTGGATGTGTTTCAGCACCATCCAGGCCTCGTCGTGTTTCCCCGTCTGAAGGGACAGTTAAGTCACATGATGTGTGAACATCAGGATCTCATTCGTCATTTGGTCAACCAAACCATTACTCAGGTTTGATTCTGTAGTTTTAAGCAAATAATACATATTTATAGTAATTGCATGAGTCATATATGCTGCAAATGACTGATTAATGCTGGCACTGTGGCCAACCCCCTCCACCTGACTACATCATGGGCTTCACTGTTTGACACAAAGCATGCCGAACTAGCCGTTAGCAGTTCCTGTTTGCAATGTAGCCATGCATGCATACGGCTGAAGTGTAACTTCGACAAAAGATCCCTGTGTGCACAGTTACACTCAGGAACATCAGCATTAGCATTCGGTTTTATGTCCTCCAGAGGACGACAGACTTTATTTGTTGCGTGAGCTCCGTGAAATTGAGACTGAGGGGCAGCTTTTGTTTTACTGTCCTCTCTATGTATCTTTAGTAGCAATGAACTCCACTTATGTTGATTTATTTGGGCTGGATGAGAAACTTGAGTCGTGCATCGGGAAAATAACCTTTTTTTGGAGCAGACTATATTTGCAAAGCCTGGGAGGGAAGGCAGGATATTATGTTTAGACGAAGCGGTGAAAAAATATGTTCTGTCGTTAAATGAAAGGTTTTACTGCTGCAGCTGCATCTGTGGTGTCTTATAAGAACCCACGAGGGTTGGGGATCGTTATGTGCATGACTTAAGAATGTGACGACGCTCTGGAGAGTTCTGGAGTTATAAGAGAGCCGCTTTCTCACGGGATTTCTGAGCAGATTTATGGACGTTTATTCAAGAGAAATTAGAGATAATGATGCGCTTGGGAAGCGTAAATCACACTGAATCTGAAATCACGTCCATGTCCACAGAGTGTGTGCGTCACAGCTGCAGCTTGTAGGTGAGACGCTCTAATCAGCAGTCTCTCTCTCTCTCTCTCTCTCTCTCTCTCTAACCCACCTCCAGGAAGAAGCGAGGACTCTCCGGCATAAAAGTGAGAGCCACCACTGCAGAGACACACGGCAGCGCACACACCACCACAAACACCCTCCAGCTGTGGAACTGGTAGGCCGAACCCATGCTGAAACTCCAGCCTGCACAGAGAAGCACAAAACACACAAACATTTATCTTTATTCTCATAACACGAGCACAACACAAAACATAATGTCGTCAGTAGAAATCACTACATTTTTGGTTTCACACGGGACACAAACGCCGGATTACTGGGTGAACATGCTGATGATCAATATGTGACGGAGCATCTTCAGCGCAAGTCTAAATTGATGTCACACAGCGGAGTCTGTTTCATAGAATCAGCAACAAGAAAGTGTGTGTGTGTGTGTGTGTGTGTGTGTGGCCTGTACCAGTACAAACCTCATTATAGATTATAGCTTTAATGGACTGGAGGAGATGGCTGACTGATTCCGATACTCAGCAAGATTTATGTTCCTATTCTACAGTATGTGAGCACGGCTGAGACTCACACACACACACACACACACACACACACACACACACACACACACACACACACACATGCACTCACACACTGTCCTTGGCCATTGTTCAATGCTGCGACACACACACACACACACACACACACACATAATAAAATATATAAAACACAGGCTGCGTGATTTTATTTTTCACCGTTCTTTTACTGTATCACATTCTTAACACCTTCAGAAAGACAGAATGACACACTCACACACACACACACACACACACACACACACAGAGCTATCGGGCCTTTGGCCACCATTCGGTGCAGAGAGCACTGCGGCGGAACCTGCTGCCCACACACCGCTGCGTCTCGGAGGAAAAAGAAAGTGTTGAAACACTGACGTCCAATCAATTGGCCTCAATTATGAGACGCACTGGAACGCTCACTCGCCTGAATAAAGTTTGTGACGACAGACAGAGAGCCTTCGTATTGAAAACTTATATCTTCAGAGCCACAAATGAGACGCTAATACTCGTCGACATGAGCTTCATGACATTAAAAGCGTTTAAGCGGCTGAACTCTGTGTGGCTTTTGCTGTGAAGGAAAGAAAACACTCTTTGTGCTACAACAGCCGACATGCATCTCACGTTTTAATGGTTTTGTTCTCTGTTCCCATCACAGGGAGGTCATTTTGAGGCAAAGTCGACAGCCTGACACTCTTATTCTGCATTGCTCGCTGTGCAATGACGCAGCAAAAAGAAAAGAACTAGGATGCAGGTCGACTCTGAAACCACAGGTTTTTGACAGTGGATCAGAAGGTCGATTTATTTCATGAAGACAACGTGAGTTTGTTTGGCTGCACTGTCAACAGATACACCAGCTGCTATATTTCTGCTCAACAAGTGTTTGCAGTCCACAGGATTCTGGGACATATTTGGGACGTAGTATTTCTGTCTGTTTTAAAGCTGCATTCTCTCTAGTGTCCACCAGGGGGCGACTCCTCTGGTTGTATAGAAGTCTATGAGAAAATGACTCTACTTCTCTCTTGATTTATTACCTCAGTAAACATTGTAAACATGAGTTTATGTCTCAATCTCTAGTTTCAAGTCTTCTTCAATACAGCATGATGTTCATTTAGTACATTATGCTCCATTTAGAGTCAAACAGACCATAAAGCAGGGGATGCTTTAGGGCGGGGCTTACTGTGATTGACAGGTCGCTATCAGAGCTGCATAGGGGTGATGTCACGACGACTACGTCCATTTCTTTTATACAGTCTACAATATAGACTGTATAAAATAGAAGTAATGAAGAAGAAGAAGAAGAAGAAGAAGAAGAAGAAGAAGTAATGTTGCATTTCTGAGAACAGCCATGTTTGAAGGAAGTGTACACGGTGTACTACACGATTACTAAGAGAAGTAGCCGAACTGAAACAGCACAGATGTTTCCTCCTGCAGAGAATGTGATGTTTTCTCTCTGGGTCATGACTTTATTCCAGATAAGGAACTTAATTAACTTGCATTATAGAGTCACACACTCCTGATGAAGAGCACAGCCCTGAAAAAAAGGCAAACAAAGAAACCCTTCCTCTTCCTCCACTCATCCTCTCCTCCCTCCCTCCCTCCCTCCCTCCCTTCGATTATCCCTGACACCGGCCACATAAATCACCCCACCTCTCCTTCCCGCTTCTCCTCCTAATCTCTTCCTCTGCTCCTCCTTCCTCGTCCCCTACACACCAGATTGATTTCATTTCACTCATTTTGTTCTCATCGTCTGACACACGCCTCCTCCCTTTCTCTGTTCATCCTCCCTCGCTACGACCTTTTATGTTTTCCTCCTCGTGAATCTAGTTTTACCTCCGACATTTTCACATAAAATACCATGAGCTGAACACTGGCTGTGGAGCTCATGTGAAGATTACAGTCCTGGTTTAAAAAACACACAGAAATGAAAAGCGACATCTGACAGCTTGCCTCCCCCACCCATCGAATTCCCTGTGTAGGCCGACATATGCTTTGTTGCTGCTATTGTGGGCGCCTCCACCTACACTGCCACCTGCTTTGTGTTCCTCTGCACCCTGGAGGGCCTTTTCTAAATCAAGCCCCACGATTCGGAAAATGTGTTTGCGACGCAACCTGCATCCGTCGTGCTGCGACTGCGTGTGCATCCGTACAGCAGGGAGCACCACGGAGACCGGAGAGCCACACCGGCCAGGCAAACGTGACTGCCATCTCTGTTCTACATCTCTGCAGAGCTGAAAGTTAAGGTACATTGAGGCTCAACCTTTTCTGCGGCGTGATGCCGCCTCATCGTGGCCAATCAAATACATGCAAGAGCACGAGATCAAGTGTCAAGCTTCAAGCTTGTCTCCAAGTCTCCAAACTTTAAGACCATTTGACGAGACGAGGAGTAAATCACAGCAACGCTGATGAAGGTCTCTCATGACTCAGAGAGTGCTGTTCTGTTGGCGCTCACGTCAGCGTGGCATTGTCGTGAGTCGTGCGTTGGGTCGGAGTTGTCGCTCACCATAGTGTGGGATGATGGCCCAGGCCATGGCCGAGGCGTAGATTCCTCCGATCATCCAGAACATGCACAGCCAGCTCAGATGCTCTCCTCTCTTCTCCCGAGCCAACACCTCCGCGAAGTAGGAGAACACGATCGGCACCGCTCCGCCGATCCTGCAAAACAAAGCGGCTGGCTGTAATGAGCTATGAATGCTCGTCATAATTACATTGGTGTGTGTGTGTGTGTGTGTGTGCGTGACAAATATTTATGGAGATGAAAAACAGATTCACGGTTACAGAACATCATTTGTAACTTTGATGAAATGTGTGAACTCATTATCTGATGTGACGAAGCGTTGCTCAGAACTATCACTTTGATCGTCAAGTGAGAAACAGGATTTTAAACTTTTTTATCAAATCTTTTTCTTACATCACTTAGAGAGTGACTTTGTCTCGGTCAGCAGGCGGCCGTGTGTGAACTAAGATCAGCAGAAGGAATTTAAATCAAGTGCAGGAAAGATCCCTGAAGGAGGACGCAGCGACAGTCTCCGCCTTCAGCTCCAGCTTTGTTTGAATGAAAATCTAGTTTTTGTCAACAAAAATATAAAAAAAAGAGTGAAAAAATGAACTGGTGAGTAATTGGATGAAAGAGGTCAATGTGGAGCTGCAGCCCAGAGAAGTGGTGAATGAAAGAGGATGTTTCATGTGCGCAGCAGACAGAGAGATTCTGTGTCTATGGTTTTCATTGTTGTTGCTAATTTGCTTCTGTTAAAGAGACTCTGGAGATCATTCAGCATCATAAAACAATACGTTGCTGTATTCAGTTTGACACAGTTAACTCTATTTAAAATATATAGGTTTCATATCATGTAGGTATTCTAAGAATGGACATTTTAACATACATATGACCTGTGATAACCTGTCCTTACTTTTTACAACAAAGTTGCTGTAAACTTAATTTACATTTTATTTTTGCAAGTCCATTTAACAGGGACCTTGTATAATAAACATACACCTGAATAATGCTCAACCCCAGTGTCCATGCAGGTGAATAATACAAACAGCATGTGCATCACATACAACAAGCATTGTAAAAATACGGTTCACTACATGAGAAAGAACAGGATGCACCCGGTATGTACCGAACAGTTGTGGTTGTTTGATTAGTTTATAACGGTTCATAATATGCAAAATTCATGATTCTCAAATTTTAAGCTTGATAGAAAACAAATTAAAATCTGAGGGAAGTTTTGATGTGCAACTGAAGGGAACTCCAGTTTGTTTGTGCCTTTAATAGAAAATACCGACTGTGCAGATTTAGTGGATTTTGAGATGTGTATTGAAGTCTCTGTAGTTCTGTGTGAAGGTCGTGTGAAGCCGATCACCATTTGACAAATCCACAGTTTGAATCTCTTTTTTTTCTATTTGTCGCAGCAGCTAACGGAAGCAAAGTCAATGAGGTGACAAATGTTCACGAGACAAACATAATCTAGTCAAACACGCAACAACACTTGATGCGGATGGTAGTCGTATTATAAAGTCAGCGTTTCAAAGTGTTACATATTCCTAAACGTGAACGTACGATCGTGAATCTCTTTAACGCCGTCATGAGTACACACGCATGCAGATTGAGATTTAAGTGAAATAAAAGCCAAAAGCTACTCATTAAAAAGTGTAACGCAGAGCCATTAAGTGTGTTCTGGACTCAGATGGAGTTCACTGGTAAATAAACACAAGTGAGCTGAGAGCCAATCGGAAGATTCTACCAGAACACGACGATTCGACTGAGAGCTGCGAACAGACCGGAGCGCTGGGCTGTAATGGATGCAGGTATGCAACACATGCACACTCAAATAACAACAAACGGAAAATTAAACGTTTTTATCATTTCTTGAATGTGACAGCTCTCTCCAGTAGATGCAGCGGATCTCATGCAAGAACAACTCGTACAAACAGATTCAGTTGAAGAGGCTCGTACGAGAGATTCAGGAGAACTCTTCTGGAGCTTCAGATGACATTCATTGTGGTCTGATTAATATATGCTGAAGCTCTCCATGAACCTATGAGCTCAAGTCATCACCTCTGGTCCAATTAAAGATGTCGTAGTACAAACATAATATATATATTCTGTGTATTGTCTCTCTCCGCAGCTTGACGTTTAACATAGTTGACCTTTATGAGTCATACATGACCAGCGATGTCGTTCATCGAAGCCGTGGGCAGCCGAGCAGATCGCACCAGCGCTCAAACGCACAGATGTTCATTTACTCTTTCCTCCACACACACACACACACACGCAGGCCTTTAGAACAACTTCCTGTTTTGTGCTTTGACTTTGGAGGATGGGAGACGGCAATATATTCAAGAGATGAGAACTCACCCGAACCCGGACACCATGCGGCAGACGAGGAACATACTGTAGCCTTGGACGAAGGAGGACAGGAAGGCGAAGAAGCCGTTGACAGACAGGGATA
Source organism: Melanostigma gelatinosum (assembly GCF_949748355.1). Classification (NCBI taxonomy): domain Eukaryota; kingdom Metazoa; phylum Chordata; class Actinopteri; order Perciformes; family Zoarcidae; genus Melanostigma; species Melanostigma gelatinosum. The sequence continues at coordinate 2,475,436 of NC_136651.1, read as the reverse complement.
TCAGCAGGCACTGTTTACGCCCCACCCTGTCTGACAGGCTGCCCCAAAAGAAGGCGCCAAACATCATCCCCAGATACACGACGCTACCTGGAAACAGAGAGACGGTAAAAAATCTCAACCGTCGGGAGTCAAATGGTGCGTTCCACGTTCTTCACCAGCCAGCTGTGGACTTTGTGTGTCTGGTATTTGGTCGTTGTTGGTGCACAGTGGATTGATTAGAGGTTATTTCCTGAAAACGGCTTCCTGCCTAGAAACAAGACTGATGAGATCAAACAGTAGTTAAGAGGAGAGGCGCATGACAAAGCCGGGTGATAACGCTCTTCATCATCAATTCTTTAGTGCGCTGTATTTGGTCATTGTGTTGTTTCAGAGCAGGTGCTGAGGATCAATTCAGAAGAGTTTCCTCCAAACTTTTACATTTCTGCAGAATAAAGCTAACGTAGCGTAGCACATGCACCGTGATACAGTTGTACAGAAAGGCTACATTACACATTAATTCAAGACATTTGTAGAGTTAGATTAGTCTGACACCTGCAGCACTGCAGGTATTCATGGTCTAGGATTGCATTAGTCTTGGACACACACACACACACACAGCTAAACATCGGCTGAAGCATTAAGTGGTGCTTTCCAAGTGCATCAGTGGAGTAACAGCTCAGATGGAAATTGTTTCTGTTATTTCCCAGCCATCGACGGAACACTGAGGACCACATAAAACGTACGTCTGTGGCAGCGCTGGGATCGATAAGTTGAGCTTGGAGCGCAACAACACAGTAGATCAGCTGGATACTCTGAGTGGACGGGAGATGGAGCTTTACTCTACTTTACTGTAACCATGATACTGGGTTAGCAGGGTCAGTGTCTGGTGGCAAGCATTGTTGATCCACATTGCATGATGAAACTATAGAGTGTAAGGATACACCTGCCAATGTGCACAGGCTGTAACGTGCTTCAATAGAGGCTTTATGTTACACGAGAGTTGTGTTTGCATTTCATTTATCTTATATTAGGGCCCTCTGAAATCTGTTTTTATTGTCTCCCAAGTGCTTCAATACAGCCATAAAAGAAAACATTGTAAAAAAAAAAGTCCTCTAATTTACCAGTTTTTTCAAATTTCACACCATTTTCATCAAGTTCATCCGTGTCCGAATGCCGGAGTGCATAGGGCCCAATAGTCTGCATACACCCTATAGTCTGCATAGGGCCCAATAGTCTGCATAGGGCCCAATAGTCTGCATAGGCCCTATAGTCTGCATAGGGCCCTATAGTCTGCATAGGCCCTATAGTCTGCATAGGGCCCTATAGTCTGCATAGGCCCTATAGTCTGCATAGGGCCCAATAGTCTGCATACACCCTATAGTCTGCATAGGGCCCTATAGTCTGCATAGGGCCCAATAGTCTGCATAGGGCCCAATAGTCTGCATACACCCTATAGTCTGCATAGGCCCTATAGTCTGCATAGGGCCCAATAGTCTGCATACACCCTATAGTCTGCATAGGCCCTATAGTCTGCATAGGGCCCAATAGTCTGCATACACCCTATAGTCTGCATAGGGCCCAATAGTCTGCATACACCCTATAGTCTGCATAGGGCCCTATAGTCTGCATAGGGCCCTATAGTCTGCATAGGGCCCTATAGTCTGCATAGGGCCCTATAGTCTGCATAGGGCCCAATAGTCTGCATAGGGCCCAATAGTCTGCATAGGGCCCAATAGTCTGCATAGGGCCCTATAGTCTGCAAATAAGAAATAACACTTTTGGTGTCACACGGGACACGAACGCTGGTCTCGTCAGTGAAAGTCCTGTGTTTGTTTGACCGATCCGCATCCTGCTCAGCTCCGCCCACCATCAGCAGTCTTCCTCACTGTTTACATATCGCTCTTCCTCACTTGCGCTGAGCTTCACTCATTCATCTGAGCAGAGCACGTTCACTCGGCTGGGTTTACGTTGCAGTAAATGTTGTGAAATGACTCGAGGTGGCCGTGTCTTTCAAAAGCCTTTTGGTGGAACCGGGCTGAGACCTCTCTTGCGGTACAATGAAGATTTGACTCTATCTGGTGATTTAAAGTGACGGTGGAGGGAACAGCAGTTTGCTGCAGCTTTGCTTTAAAGTCCAGGCATTCGTCTCCGGCTGCTGATGCTTCTTTTACGCAGGAAGTCGGGGGTCGTTTCTCTTCCTGTCCCCGGCAGCGTGCAGCATAAAGGAGGGGCTGGTGGAGAAGGGAGGGGGGTTGTCAGGCCGATAAATAATCCACTTTACTCTCTACGTCTCTACGTGCTAATAAAAATGCTAATGCCTTTTGGAGGGGGCAGATGTTTGACGAGGAAGCACCAGAAAGAACGCAGACGGGGGAAAAGGAAGACTTTTCTTCTGTTTTTCTTCTTCCCCCCTCCGTGTTTGAGGTGATGGGACAGATACGCTGAAGGTAGAAGGTCTTATCAGGCTGCGCAGACATGATGCTGAGAGCAAGTGATTCATTGCAGGTGACAACCACTGGATCTATCTGTGCACAGCTGCTGCAGGGAAGGCAGCAGGATATAAAGAGCAGGCTCCACCATACGGCTGGTTTACATATATCAACGTGAATATCAAAACGGCTGCATTCTGCACAAACTGGTGACATCTTTTGATCTGTGTAGACAATGCATCAAGATTTTATGGCTCCCCTTTTCACTGGGCTTGTATGTGTAATGAAGGGGGAGGGTAGTGTGTGTGTGGGGGGGGGGGGTGATGAGGCATCTGAGACGCATTATGGATCTTTCTGAGATTGGATTTGTGATTTTTCCACAGGGTTCAAACTCAGGTCAGCCCTTCAAACCTCCACTAGCCTCGTGACTGCAGGGCTTTTCATGTAAATAAGAGAGGGACTGTTTGGCCTCATGCAGCACACTTACCTGAATACCTTCTGTCCACCACCACTATTTAACAAATTAAAATTAAAGTTCAGTCATCAACCTCAAAACAATTGCAGCTTCACTTAAAAGCTGCAATCGAGGGACCTTCCTCCACCGTGTCTTCACACGCTGTGTAGTGAATTCAATGACCGCGACGCGGTGTCCAAGTCGGCCCCGTAAACAACAGGCCGACGTCACATGAAGATTATAAGACAGCAGTGCTTTTTTTGGACGGCCTCTCTGAGTTTCAGCAGTTTGGTTACATTGTGTTAGTTAGTGGTTGGCTTTGTTTTCAATAACTGAAGACTGTAAATGTAGATGGTGTGGACCCTAAAGGGTCAAATGCTGCCCCCTATTACACATTCCACCTTTAAACACCTTTAAAATCCGTCCAGCAGAAATACTTTGGTTTGATGCCACGACTGAACAACTCTCAGTAAAGTTGTGCTGAGCTCACCTGAGATTCAGCGTTCATCTTTTTCTTGAGCAGAAGCTCCCAGCGGCC
>NC_136651.1:2415355-2471836 GCF_949748355.1 Melanostigma gelatinosum | reverse complement strand
GGCCTCAATCTCTAGTTTCAAGTCTTCTTCAATACAGCATGATGTTCATTTAGTACATTATGGACCATTTAGAGTCACACAGACCATAAAGCAGGGATGCTTTAGGGCGGGGCTACACGGTGATTGACAGGTTGCTGCCGCTACCAGAGCCTATACGGCGTCTCTACGTCACTCCTCCTCAGTTCAAATATGATAACTTACATTCACTGGTTTCATCGTCATATCATTGAATTTACTCGTCATTTTCCGTGCATTTGCCTACAAAGTTTAGCAACTCGTATCAGTTGACGCTAGTTACATGCACGCAGTGTTCAAAATAAACTTCCACCGTCACAGGAAACAACTTAATTTGGTTTAAACAACAGAAATACTTCGTTGGGTTTAGGTTCTGGTCTCCAGGGTGAACGATGTGTTTATTGGCCGCACCAGCTGCTCTGTGTGGGCTTTTGCAGTCTTTACACCTCCTTGTTCATGATTACGTGAAAAACATACAAAATGCTTTTGTGGGATTTTCACACGTTTAAGTGCAAGACACAGGCGACATGGAGGCGACGCAACACTCAGCTAGTTCTTTGATGTCGGTTCAGTGTTTCTGAGTCTTAAACACATTCACAAGTGAGCACACACACACACACACACACACACATCCTTTACTTATGCGGTGTGTGTGAGCGAGCTGGTAAAATGACTCATTCTTGCTATTCTCTCCTCCTGTCTCCCACTGAGTCCCTCGTAGTGTGGGAGAGATCCATCTACACCTCCTCATGCATCCCAATACCTGGTGCCATGACAACCCTCTGGCGAGCTCCTAAAGCAGCGACATTACAGTCGCACGTGTCTCCATGTGTAGCGCTGCATGTCGGGAACAACACGCGTCGTTAGCAGGTTGCTGAAACACCCAACCTGTAACGTTACGTGTTTGTTTTAGGATGTTTTATTGAGAACATCCCCGTTGATGTTGAGTGATTCAAGCTTTCACTCAGATAATAAACATACATACTGACTGAAACCGGCTTCCTCTTTCCATCACTGAACACAGGGAACGATGACTTCCACGACTTTGTGCTTGGTTGTCACTTTAAGTCTGTCTTTTTTACTTTTACTTCAAATCTGAGGCTGTCGGATGCCACTGACAACTTGATCCAAAATCTTATTTCTCTATAACATCAATAATATGACTAAATGAGCAACAATCAAAGAAAAAAGTATTCAGTTTCAGGCTTTAAAAACCTCAGCCAATCAGCATCATCAGGACTTTGATTGACACGGCGGTGAACACGAGCAAACATCCCAACAGCTGTCATTTAGGCGCGACAATGTCGGCCATCTTTACTCTGTGTTTTGTGCCAATTAGCAAATGTTAGCATGCTAACGTGCTAAACTGAACTAATGAACACGGTAAACGTTACACCTGCTTAACATCAGCACATTAGCGTTGTTACTGGGAGCATGTTAGCATCCAGATATTAGCATTACAGCCTCACAGAGCTGAACGATATGACATCACCTTTCTACGACCGAGCCTCAACCTTCTCAAACCAACGAGAAAAGCACAAACACAAATCTCTGATGTGAAATGAACAACACTGTTCTCGGGTCATCGCTCATATTAAGAAGCTGATTGAAAAAAGAGATGTTTTGAAGAATAACAACACCACGATGGAAAGCAGTGTCTCTCCACCATCTGTGCTGTGTAACCACGCCCCCCAGTGATGTCAGGGTGCACCGGAGTACAGAAGCAAGATTCTTAAAGGTGAGACTCTGTGTACGAATACAAACAACTCAGGAAAGTGTCCGACTGGAATTGCAAATGCTTACCGAGCCATCCGGCACCAGAGTTGGGGACACACATGTCCGTCTCGGCGCTGGGCAGGACGAAGCCCACCACGAACACCTCCACGCCGTCCGACATGAGCGCCAGCCCGAGGACGAAGAACAGCTGCCACTGGAACCTCCCGTGGCCACACTCCTGCATGATCAGCTCGTACTGCTGGGCGAGCTCCTCCTCGTCCGTCTGTCTCTCAGTTTCCAGGTCCTTGCGGCTCTTCAGGCTGTCGGAAACCGGCTGTCCCAGCGCCACCTGACCGTCCCGCGGCTTCCCGTCGTTGTGGGCCGGCACGCCTTGGTACTCCCCCTCGTAGATCTCGTCTTCGTCGTCGTGGCCCTCCGTGGCGTCGCTCGAGGCCTCGTCCTCGTCCTCGTTGGCTGCGTTGTCGGCGTAGTGACCGTCTTGCTGACCGTACTTGTTGCGGTTGTTCTCTTCTTCGTCCTCGTTCTGGAAGCGGTTGTAGCTGCGATGAGTCGAGTATTCGTCCGAGGCCCGGTCGACGGCTTTGCTTAAATTCTTGCCAGCGTGCCGCTTTGCTTCTTTAGCAATGTCCTTGGCCCCTTTAGCCAAGGCAGTGCTGTTGGTATGCGTTTCATCCATCTTGGAACGGGGAAATTTGGCACTAAAAGTCTTTTCGTTCAAATCTATTCAGATTTATTCCACCGGTTGCCACAAAGGTAAGGTGCCTTTCTTTTTCTTTCTTTCTGGTCCTCTAGTATGAGACTCAAAGCAGTTTATTCATGCTGAAAAGTCAGTCAGCTGCCAGAACAGTAATGATTAAGTAACGATGTCTAATTCCATTGGATGGGAGCAGCCAGACAGCGCTGAAATGAAGACAGTTGATCTGAAATTGGAAAAGATCCTCCGCCTGTCAGAGCTCAGCACAAGAGACCACCATCCTGAGGGGACAGAAAGAGAAAAGAAAGTTTAGTTTGATGAACAGCTGTCACAAATACTCGCCTTGGCACACTGAAAGAACTTCAAAAGAGCATCAGCCAGACTGAAGAGTTCAAACTAAAGAGAAAGATTCATTGAAAACAAACTGGTCTTCCAGTATTTTGTTTAGATTGAAATGTGTATATATTACAGACACCAGTAATTATGATGCAATGCAATGAATACAAGCTACAGCCTCCAAAAAGAGATGAATGAGCACATCTTTGACACATTGCCAAAGTAAAACACCTAATATGATGAGATTCACAAGGGTTCGATTGCATGCAGGGATCTTATGTGTGCAGCTGGTTGTACCTAATGAACTACATGTTGTGTTGCCTTTTTACAAGAAGAGGTGCATTTGTGTGTAGAACTGAACTAAGTTGATATCATTTATAGCCGACTTGTATCACACATTCAGAAATGTGTCCGTTGTAACCATGTTTTCCTTCAGAGCTGTTTCATTTCTGGATCATGTTTCTGTGCTGGGACGACGTGTCAGCCTGTATGACTGACTCCCCTTTAGGACTCTCTCCTGTGGCACTGGCATGACCTCTCAGGAGACCTGTCAACACGTCAGGGCCACGTCTGTACCACACTGCAGCCAGCGGTCACCAGGCAGCTGCAGGAGAAACGGGTCCTCACAATACACTCCAAAGCGCTTTAGCAGCACTGTCACTGCAGCTCCATTACAGAGCACGGACAGAACGAAAGCACACAAATACAACATGCTAAAGACACGTGGAGAAGGGTTTTCACGGCCATTTGACTGGAAATTCTAAAATACGCAAATTTATTTTCGCGAATGTAAAATCTTTTGATTGATGCAAATGAACCAAAAAAGATAAACAGTTGCAAAAGCAATGTTCAACAGTGTGTCTTCTCTCTAGTCAATCGCTTCAGTTTCAGGAGTCTCACACTTAAAACTTGCCTCCAACTTGTTTATCAATGATTAAAAATGCTGAAAGTAATATTTTTGGATCAGGACTTTTAGTTTTTGGCTCCAGTTTCCCCTCTAGTGTGAGTTTGACGTGTCACTTTCTGCTCGTCTGTCTTTTTATAAAAAAACGTTCACAGGAAACGTGCAGTTTCCGCTCGTCATATGCAAACCTTACAAAATAAAATCCTTACAAAATAACATTTTTAAATGCTTACTTTTAATTTTACTTACACGGCAAAAGTAGTTGTTTAGGTTAAGCAACAAAAGTACTTGTTTAGGTTTAAGCAATATCAGTACTTGGTTGGGTTTTAGATACTGGTTTGGGTTAAAATAAGTCATTTTCTTGTGTAACAAAACTAAGGTAAACTAAGTCAACAATGACTTGGTTTCACACTCGACACGAACAACGATCTCCTGGGTGAAAGTCCTGTGTTGGTACGAATACACAAATAACAAATATAAATGTAAGTATCGGGGGTGTCCATTATTAAAAGACTTGGATTGGAAACTGGGCCAAAAAAACTTGGTGCAAATGAACATTATGTCTTCACTGTAATGCATCTCGTTGATATCATGGAGCACAGCAGTCAGTGGCATCTGCTGATCAAAATCACTGACACAAATATCAGACAACCAGAAACAGAAATGATATCAGTGAAACGATTCAAACACAGGCGACTCAGCTCAGTGGTTTCTGGTTTCAGTTAGCCGGTGTTCTGCATAATCTGCTGTTTGCTGTATTTGTATCTGCAGTCCGTGGAGTGGAAAGCACACACTGAAGTGTTGAGACCGGGTGAGTCTCCAAATCGACCGTGGCAGGTTGATGCATGGTGTTTCTGCTCACCTTTGCTCTGCTGCATGAGATAAAACATCAGCTGGGATCTGTCGTTTGCACGTAAGCATCGGGGCTCCACAGCGACGTGAAGCTGCCCGACAGATTTTGGTGCAATGCAGCAATGAAATGAAGTCGGAAATGTGTTCTAACTAACTTTGTGCACGGCCCGATGATGAGACACTGACTCCCCCCCGGCCACCCTGTGGCTTCAGGAGAGTAAATAAAAAGACGGGCTGCCGTCGGGGTTTACGTTGCATCATTTCCCGCTTCGGTTTGGGTGAAGCATGAAGGCAAAAGTGAGTCTTTTACCGAGTTTTGTAATTCGGTATTTGAGTGAAATGAGTGCTGATTGAGCGGTCAGATGTTTATTTCTTACTTGGCTTCCTCACCAAGTGTAAAGGCAGTCAGTAAATATATGAAACTGTTCTCACCGGAAAGAGAACAAAAGGCTGTTCGTTGCATTGACTTCATATGTTTTCTTGCCAAGCGTTGGATGATTAGCTTAGCTTAGCATAAAGACTGGACATAGGGGGGAAAAGCTAGCCTGGCTCTCTCCAAGTTATTAAATGTAACTATTTATTGACGAATAATTAAAGGTCAGTACACTCAGCACTTTTTTGCATGGCAACCGCACAGTGTTCGTAAACATACATATATTTCAACTTTAGGAGAGTTTACCATGAAGCATCCCCTGCTTTATGGTCTGTGTGACTCTAAATGGACCATAATGTACTAAATGAACATCATGCTGTATTGAAGAAGACTTGAAACTAGAGATTGAGACATAAACTCATGTTTACAATGTTTACTGAGGTAATAAATCAAGAGAGAAGTAGAGTCATTTTCTATAGACTTCTATACAACCAGAGGAGTCGCCCCCTGGTGGACACTAGAGAGAATGCAGCTTTAAGACATGAAGGATTGGCATTTATGGAAAAGAAACTTTTAAAAAGATGCAACACGGCACAAAGACACAACAATGCTGGTTCCCCTGAAGCCAGAACATTAAAGGAATATGCATGTTGGAAGCACAGTCGACTCCAAACCTCCCTGAACTCATTCCTCCTCCAGCTGAGCGCGTTGACGTCTGGAGACTAAAGGTCGAACTCTGTGATAAAGCTCATGATATGCTCCGAGAGTTTCTGCACCGCATGGTCGAGAAGAAAATAGCCAATCAACTCGCTGCACTGCAACACGGAGAGAACTTTTTATAACAGAGGGGAAACGAATAATGGTGTATAACAGGCAGCCAGGTCTCGTCTCACCTCCTCCATGCTAGTTTCCCCTCGATGACTGTCAATCTCTCGTCACTTCTTCCTTCTCTCTCTCTCTCTCTCTCTCTCTCTCTCGTCATCCTCTCATCCGAGTGCGACAGGAGTTTCAAAGTCAGCGTCTTGATGGCAACGTAGACAAAATGAGTGATATGCCTCTTCTGTTGACATTTCATTATTCATGATAAGCTAACAGCTCTCCTCCTTATGCAAATGGTCATCAATGCTGACATTTAGAAGTCTTTCCATTCCCTTTGAGCCACAGTGTGATGCTGTGATTGGGGTTATTATAACGGCACCCTTATGATGTGATTTTTGCAATCAGCGAAAAAGTCCTGCGAGCTCTGAATCAGCAGTCCACGGAGGGAGAGGGGAAACCATTTCCTCGCAGTCGTGCTGTCATGGCCCGCTGACGCCATCCAGCCACGTTCATTAATCACTCACGCACACACGCAACACACGCACGCACACATGCACGCTCGCACTGTGCACGCTCGCACTGTGCACGCTCGCACTGTGCACGCTCGCACTGTGCACCATGTTTCCTGCAGGACATTCGAACAAACTTCCTCTGCAAAATATTGTGTTTTCAAAGAGGGGAAAAGAAATACGAACACGTGAGTTTCACACAGAGAGAGATCCTGTATCTGCATGCGACACGCTGATCGACAGTACGTAAATGTGAGTGGTGTGTGCAGAGCCCTACAGGCCTTCTGCTGTGCCCACAGATGGCTGCAGTGGGCAGTCACTGAATGCACATCGTGAGAAGGAAAGTACACGCCAAGCTCAGCAGATGCCTCACGAGTGAGGTTTAAGTTTGGACAGAAATAACGCAGGACTTCCTGCAGCTTAATATGCAATGTGAGTTCTGTCCTAAATGACCCGCTTTAGTGCTGTGTACGCCTGACTTAAGTATCTTTAAAAGAACGGGAATGGTGTTTGTATAAATACACTTGGAAACAGCGTTGAATACAAAGGTGAAAGGTTACAATCTGCATTAAGTGGAGGGACAAATGGCTGCAGTAGTGACAGGTATTCATCGTCTCCAGCTCCGATCAGCAGTGATGCGAACATGACACTCAGGTGGACGCGTTCATTTCCACCACTCTGACTGCTATGAACAAGTGTTTGTCGTCTCAGCCACAAATTCTGCGTCTCCATCAAAGCAGCGCTCAAATATTGTTCCAAATGAGTCGCCAACGAGCTTGAAAGAAAGACAAAAGTCACAGATGTTCAAAAAAGAAGGAACCAATGTGACATCTTCCCTGTGACACAGCAGAAAAAGAAAATAAATGCATACCCGCCTACTGGCAAAAGGGAAGTTTATCACCCATTTTAGCAGGTTTTCCAGCATTAAAAAAACCTGCACATAGAAGCTGATATTGTGGGAGAACGGGTTTTAGATAGAGGCTACCATGCCATGTTGAAATAGGGTTGAATAGAGTTTTAATATATTGCAAATGTTGGTTTTTATCTGCAAAAGCCCCTATAGATCTACCAGCCGAACACACCTCTGACCTGTGACGCAGGTGTCTGCAGCCTGTGTAAGTCAATGGCAAATCAGGGTCAGTGGACTGAAACACAGCAGTTAGAAAAACTTCACGTAAAAATCTGGATTTCAATGTCAAGCTGACGTCTTTTTAAAACTCACTGCAGGTCTGCAGACGTTGTAAGCAAACTTTGATTTAATTGATACCTAAATATCTAAAAATGAACTTTTCAGGAAACATCTTGTTCTGCTTTCCAAAACAAGGGGGGGGGGGGGGGCAGACTGATGAAGAAGCACTTTAAAAGCCCGCAGCCTCAAGAGGCTGTTGAAGCAGCAGCAATGAAGCATTCCAGTGATGAACACACACACACACACACACACACACACACACACACTACGTTATAAAGCAGCATCATGGCTCGGAGCTCAGACATCCACTGAGCACAAACACATGAATTCATAATTCATGAATTCACAAATGCTCTGCTGCAAAGGGAACTGTCAAACGACACAGCGCTTCATTTGGGTTCTCCTCCTGGTGTTCACACACACACACACACACACACGCACACACACACACACACACACACACACACACACACACACACACACACACACACTGCCTGAGTGCTTGTATATAATGATGACTGTGAGAGTTTACAGGCTGCTGGAGTTTGGCCAGCTGCTTTGGGGGTCACTGTGGGTGCCCAAACCGTGACTGTGTGTGTGTGTGAATTTCTTTCAATCATTTCTTTATTCTTCATTTTACTGGAAAAAAATACACCTAGCCCTGAAGGGACAAACCAAACACTGGCTGCAGTGAAAGCCTTTCACGCTTTTATCGTGAAGACCACCGCAGTTCTTCGACACGGGTGTGAAACCGTGATATGAGTCGCAGAGTAAAAGTACCTACAGTCGTGTTATTACGGTAAAGCCGGTCCCTGTGAGAGGCCAACAGCGTTACCGCCGTTTCGCACTCAGCGGCTCACGTAACCACAGGAACGGGAGGAGTGAGCTGAGCGGAATTCAGTTGGTTGCAATCTGCAACCTCACCACTGGATGTGCCACATCCACGGCACTTTAAATTGTTGGGGAAACACTCTCAGCCGCGTTCCCATTAAGAACCACATGTTCTGTGCTCTCATCTTCTGCAAACATCGATTTCTTTTGGTTTAGATTTCACATCTGAATGGCTTTACGATGTTCCAGTCTCTCCAGGCTACCGATTGGCTGACAGGATGGCATCCTTCTGCCCTGGCCCTCATCATGACATGTGGCGCGGACCCACGCAAGTCAAAGCTCCTCTTTTGTGTTTAGATGACGCCGAGATAACAACCAACAATACATGTTTGAACAGACCGAAGAGATGGCTGCATTGTCATCTGCTGAGCTAAAGCAAACACTGAGGTCCACATGCAGGCCCAAGGCAAACATCCACCGACAAAAGGAACCTTCAGAGCAGTGGCCAGCAGCCAACACCTGGATATGCTTCAACATCTTTGATCCAATCACACTTCCCGTTCGGTGTGGTGGGAGGGACAGCTTTATGCAAACACATCCGTCACTTTTTCCTCCTCTTTGTTCCGCTCAGGGTGCATGCACTGCTGCAGCCGACACAGCGGCTCCACCGGCCGAGCACCAGCCCACAGATATACACATTTGATTTAAAAAATCGAGGGGATATTTTTATAATTCTTATAACTCTTGGAAAGTTCCCCAACTTTTCCGTCTTCCACGCGCGCAGGGACTTTAATCATCATTGTACTGCCATTAGGGATAAATAACAGCATTTTATTCACCAGGTGCATCCGACATCTTCTCTTTGCATACTAAATGATCCCCCAGGCGGATAAAGATGCTTGCTATGTTCCACTGTGCAGCGGAGAGCGGAGGGAGATGAAGTTACAGTTTGGCACATTTAACAAAAGAAATGAAATACTCACAGCCTGCAGAGGACCAGACGCATCGTATCCGAGCGCGACGAGTCTACACGGCGGCAGAGATGGAAAGCATCGCGCCGAGATCTCTCGTTTCTTGTCTCCTGCGATGCAGCGGTTTCTCTGCTGCAGTCCGAGGGAAGACGAGAGAGGCTGAGAGGCTGAGAGGCTGAGAGGCTGAGGGGGAGGTGTGGTGGAGGCGAGGGAGAAGGGAGGGGGAGGAGAGGAGGGATAGGCAGACTGAAATCAATACAAACGGACAATCGTGAGTATTTCCCGTGTCATACAGCAGGATGTGTGTCGGAGGCTCGGTGATGAGGGTGTTGCGCAGCATCTCAGACCAAAGAGAAGGAGTGAGGAGGGGAAAGTGGCATGCTGGGAAGAAGTTCACTGAGGGATGACGGACTGTTGCTGGAGCACGACACGCTAGTCCAGTTTAATGAAATATGATAATCTGCTGTCAATCTCATGTAATAACACCACACATTTCAGGAGTTCGTAACTTGTCATAGAAGGAAAAGCTCAGGTGTTACTTATTTAAAGGCTCTGTTACATTCAGGTGTCACCGTTTAATTTGAACTCTGTTATTTACACCTGAGACATGTTGAAATGTCTTCCATGTTTGATATAATATCTTCGACACCCTCAGAATACGACTAAAAGCATTTCATTACAAAATGGATTGTAAATCGTGCCTGCAGCTGTTCACATATGTCGACCTTTTTAAAAAGCTCTTGTTGATTCAACTGTTGACCTGTCACGTTAGCTTAATGTGAGCAACACTTTGGGTATTCACTGTGCGACTGAGTCAGTTTGCTAACTTGCTAGCTCTTCTCCTACAACACGGATCAACATTTCAGTAGTTTTTACAACATAATACATTACATTGTACATTACTTTGTGGTGGTACCTCAAAAAGAGACATGTTGGCTGTTTCCTGCTGTGTCTTTCTCTCTGCACACATTCTGACTTTGTCATAGTAGGAATAAAGCACAGGTGTTACTAATAACGCTCACGATGTCTCCGTTCTATTCAAGAGTGCCAGTGAGAGTGAGCTAAACATGCACGATAGCAGGAGCCGCGAAGTTGCCCATATGTGTTTAAAGCCCCTTTTAGTACCGAGAGAGATTCAACTGATGAACCTCAACGGTCTCTATCTGCTCATCTCTGCTGCAGGCAGGCTGCAACCTCCGGTCCTGACGGGTGAAGCCGATGCTTCATGTCTTAAAGCTGCATTCTCTCTAGTGTCCACCAGGGGGCGACTCCTCTGGTTGTATAGAAGTCTATAGAAAATGACTCTACTTCTCTCTTGATTTATTACCTCAGTAAACATTGTAAACATGAGTTTATGTCTCAATCTCTAGTTTCAAGTCTTCTTCAATACAGCATGATGTTCATTTAGTACATGATGGTCCATTTAGAGTCACACAGACCATAAAGCAGGGGATGCTTTAGGGCGGGGCTACACGGTGATTGACAGGTCTCTACCAGAGACGTATACGGCGTCTCTACGTCACTCCTCAGTCCAGATATGGTCACTTCTGTTTACCGGTAGCAAAAAGCCAAGATGGCGACGGCCACATCATTGAACTCGAGGCTTCAAAACATCAGTACTCTAACCAACGGGTGACGTTACAATGACTACGTCCACTTCTTATATACAGTCTATAGCGACTGCATAACACACCTACATTTACGACAGAACTGCTGGCTGTTGCATCATGGGTAGTGTAGGCACCAGGTTTTGACAAGTAGGAAGAATGAAAAAGACGAAAGTTTCTGCTGCATTGATTTTGATCTTTATTTTTTGATCTGAGCTAATGATGACACCGATGTACAGTGTGTATGAAACGTAAGTGTATATGTGTGTGTTTCTTTGCACGTCTGAATCCAGCGTCTTTGTATCTGCGCCTTCTGAAGGAAGCCAGTCGGCGCCAAACCTTGAGGCTAAAAGTGTTCAATGCGGCCGTCTGGGCAGAGAGACTAAGCAATCCCCAAATAACCCAACCCATTCTGCATGGCTGCAGAAGGGCCATTATGAACCCCCGGTGAATGAGCACTCCTCTCCTCCGCTCTCAGAAATAACCATTACAGGAGAAATCTCAAGCAGCGAGGAAGGAAGCCTGCGAGGACGTCCCTCTCACTCAGTCAAACAAAAACGCAGACACATTTGCATTTCTATCGGGCAGCTGTCGTTTAATTTGAGGGTTGAAATGAATAAAACCAAACACGCGCACACACATTATTCATATCAGGACATGCCTGCACACACACACGCACACACACATATGCACATAACTCCTGCATTAACATTAACAAAGCATGAGATCTGTTCTGGGCATGCAAACTCAATACACTTTCAAATAATGGGGTCACCGTGGCGCACTGGGTGAAGAGGTTGTTTGGGAACCGGAAGGTCAACGGTTCGAACCCCGACTGGGACGTGTCACGTGTCGAAGTGAACCTGAGCAATACACTGAACCTCTGGCAGCCCACTGCTCCCTATATCCAGGGACGGGTCAAATGCAGAGACATGTCCCCCTTAAAGGGATGAAGATAGGATACATTCATCTCTCTTTGTCTTTTTTTCTCTTTTTTTCATAAACCATCATTCAGCCTTTGATCAATAAAGAATATGCTCCATGTGATCGTTGGAGTCTAAAGGCGGGTTTACACCTAAAGGTCTGGTTCCTGAATCGAAACCAATGCAAAGATGATACACGACACGACCTTTGGGGAGAACGCTCAGACGATACACTGGGAAATTGATTTTGAGCAGTTTAGTTGGATGTGCGATATGGAGTTTAATTGATTTCTAATTACACGCTCTGGTGGGCGCGTCATTTCATGCGTAAAAAACAACAACAAAGGGGTCGTTAGCAAGGTGTGCTTTCGAATGAATCAGGATGCACTGCTTTGTTTCTCCTGTAATTACACACTCCACTCATCTTCCCACTCACACACCTTCAGAAACATGTGTTTTGAGAGGCAGGTAATTACTTGTTTTTGCTATAACTTACTGAGTATGTACTCTGGAAAGAAACTGACTGATTCAAAGTAATGGACAAACGATATTCGGTTGGATTTAAGGGGAGACAAGGGGAGTTTAGTACTTACGTTATTTTGTGTAAAAATGCAACTGAGGTATGATCTAATGCTTACTTTTGGTGAATTTAGGAGAAAAGAAAGTAGTCAAATAAGCACATGAATGTGTTTTTTATTCTTAGTCTGAAAGAAGATGCTTTCAAAATAGTGCAAAATCTCAAAATTGACCAGTGCATTAAAAAAATAGTTTTTTTCCTGGGGTGTATTCCCTTAACTTACCTAAAAATCACTCACAAAACACTCAACATCAGTCGTTTTAACCCTTCACGCGCATAACGAAGATGCTGGATATAACTGATTACTCTGCCAGGACTCGTCTCAGGAAGCTGCAGAAAAAGAGCTCGTGAGCGTCGAGCTGCTGTTGAGTTGGTGTTTAGTAACAAGAACAAAATGGCCTCTGGAAGATCCCGGCTGTAAAGGTTAATTACATTTCTTAACACACGGGGGTGAAGGGTTTCTGAAGAGGAGACTCCAGGAGGATGACAGGAAGAAGAGATGGCAATATGTAAAGACAGAGAGGAGGAATAATAATCAATCTTCATACAGCACGCCTGAAGAAAGACGTTGGATCAGCGGTCACAGGGATTGTCGATGTGCTGCGATGCTATTTCTTTGGACGTCTGTTCGTCGTCTCTGGTTCCACGGCCACGGCCTGATGTGCCTTCGCCCTGTGATCTTCTACATGTATTTTCCCGTCACAGGAACAAATGGAGGACGGAGGATTAGCACAGAGAGACCAGCATCTCTGCAGCTCTCTGCTCTTCAAACTGCTGCTGAGTTATTTACACGCACTGGAGATGACATGTGTGTGACACGTCTGGAAAACAGGAAGTCTGGACTTTGAACTGACAGGTGTTTTATCTTTTCTCGATTGCTGACACGCATCGGTCATTACCATCCCATGCTTGGTCAGTATTTGCTTTTCCAGTCTGCTTTACCAACATGCATCCTGACAAGTTCATCTCACCTGCAAAACTCACTCACACCATTAAAATGCTTCTCAAAATGAGATTGTTTGACACTGAGCTGGGTATCGTTCCTCAATACCTTAAAGAATCGATCGAAATAACCCAGAAGCAAGTACTGATTTTCTCCAGTCGATCGATACCTGCATTCAAACCTTGTTTTCTATTTGTATGGTTTTGCTCAAAGCCAATCACAGCAAGCATTCTTCCATGTATCCGTCGCAGCAGCTGCAGCCCACACAGTCTGCGGTGAGGTTTAGATGCCTCCGAAACATTGGAAAGTACGGCTTAAACACTTGCTCAGGTTTAAGCAACTCAGCCACTGAGTTAGGTTTAGTAACGATGAGAACGGGCTGATGCTGCACACCTGTGGCGTCAAGTAAAAATAAAGACGGAGGCAAAGGAATGTTCCCATTTACATGAAGGTTATTGAATTAAGTAGAAAATAAACATATCAATTAAAGTGCTGTGTTGGTGCCGGAACCACTTTGAGATTCACAAAAATAATGTACGTTTAGGAAAAGATTGTGGAAACACAGTTGTGTTTCAGCAACAAAACCTCTGGGTTAGTTTTAGGTAAAGATCTTTGGTTTGGGTTAAAATACCTGGAGCCTGATGGTCCCCAAGATGAGAAACAGCTTTTTGTGGTCTGCACCAAGGACCACAGTGTGCCCGAGGTAAAGTGGACCTTTCTATTAGTGGAGAAATGAACACTGACTGCTTATCCCTCAGGTACAGAAGCATCCACTCGGATCTCAGTTACGAGGAGATAAATAACCCGCCGGTGGGACCAGAAACCGCTGCTTGGTTGAGGAGGTTCAGCACATGTTGATCTCTGATCATGTTGTTGCTGCGGACTTGATGCTATCGTGGTAATACTTTATCTTTATGCTGATCTCTTCATGATGTTGAACACTTTTAGGCGGTGTCGATGACAGGATCGTCATCGTGTATTGTTTCGTGTTCATTGATGCAGTGCTGCTGACTCTGTGTTGCTCTGAATCATTTATTCCATGTTTGTTTCATGTCGCTCTCTATCCTGCAAAACCGACTGCCCTCCGAGGGGCAGAATAAAGGTGACGGTTGAGACTGCATTAACGGTTCTCGTTGCTCAAGTGGTTGAAAATGTAACAGCAGCAAAGTATGAGCTGAAGCTCTCATGAAGACTTCACAGTAGGCGTCACTCCAGCGGTCTTTTATGACATTATTCCCTGTCAAGCTCACGTCCAAGGTAATTTGTAAGTCAGCGTGCGGGATTCTGATGACATTTTTTGTCAAAGCTGATGTCGTTCTCTATCCCTCTGTTCCTTCCTGATGCCTTAAAGTCAGTAATCACAAACCGCACAGGTTTCTGAGTTATAGACTCACTCTCAGGCTGAATGAGGAAACTACTTTAGCCCATTCTCCATCTCTCTGTTATCCACGACTCACACACACACATACACGGGAGTAGGAGGTGGGCCACGGCATCCCATATTGCGCTCCATAATTTGTCATCTTCCATTAGGACGGAGGATACTAGATGGATAGTGACAGTGATGTTAATTGCTTTCCTCCTCCTTGTCAGCCAGAGGTTGGGTGCAGAGACAGCAGGAGAGGTAGAAAGAAAGTACTTCCATGTAAGTATGTAAGGTTGTCCACAATAACAGATACTGCACCGCATTTTTATTCTTCTCTTCTTCCACTTCTTGTTTTTCTGATTCTGTTTCAGCCCATTCAGTTGTGTCTGGCCGGCCGAATCCATCTACATGAGTTCTGCTCCTTTGTTTTTAATCCCATTGTCACATTACTGATCACTGTGCAAGACTTCTCTACATTTCTAGATATATATTTTCCTCGTCCCTCCGGAGCTCCAACTGCAGGTCCAAGGCTGGGTCTGTCCACGGTGGACCGGTCTCTGCTGGAGGATCTGGGTCTGTCCACAGTGGACCGGTCTCTGCTGGAGGATCTGGGTCTGTCCACGGTGGACCGGTCTCTGCTGGAGGATCTGGGTCTGTCCACAGTGGACCGGTCTCTGCTGGAGGATCTGGGTCTGTCCACGGTGGACCGGTCTCTGCTGGAGGATCTGGGTCTGTCCACGGTGGACCGGTCTCTGCTGGAGGATCTGGGTCTGTCCACGGTGGACCGGTCTCTGCTGGAGGATCTGGGTCTGTCCACGGTGGACCGGTCTCTGCTGTAGGATCTGGGTCTGTCCACAGTGGACCGGTCTCTGCTGGAGGATCTGGGTCTGTCCACGGTGGACCGGTCTCTGCTGTAGGATCTGGGTCTGTTCACGGTGGACCGGTCTCTGCTGGAGGATCTGGGTCTGTTCACGGTGGACCGGTCAAACTTTCCTGCAGGTCTATCGAGAAAACTGTTCATTTCTCGCAGACCACATGGCAGCAACAATGTTGGCAGTGAGGACAGGAAGTGGACCATAATCTCTGCAGTGATTTTCAAATCATGGTCAGAGTTCCTCGGCTGATAGAGACACCTTCTCCTCTCTGCTCCATCCTGTTCTCAGGACGCCGTCATTTCTATTGAAATAAAAACGTTGGCAGAGGTCAGCGGGGTTGTTAGAAAGTTCCCCAAAGGCAACGAGCAGGGGGCGTCCTCATGCTGGAGGGTGTGTTGGAACGGATACGTGATCTATGTGCACAAGTAGCAGCTGGGCTATTCAGGCCAGAAGTGCATTCATGGTCCGCTAGTCAATGCACATCACGCCCAAGACGGCTGTATTTACAATGTCCTTCAGCAGCTGGGACAACATCAGCCTCGTGTCTTGTCTTTTCTAAAATTGTCTTTAATTTGAAAATAGCGTCACATAAATAATTGGATGCGTCAAACCTCTAAAGGAGGTTGAAGAAAGGAACAAACTGCAGTCCCGGCTGGTCTCGTCCAGCATTCGTAGCGATGCCTATTCGAAAAATAATGCACTGTAATTTGTCGGTATCCCACAAAACGACTTCCTATTTCATCCCCGTAATCATGAACGACGAAGTATCGAGGCTGCAAAAGCACACACAGTGGACCGGTCTCTGCTGGAGGATCTGCAGGAGGAGAGGTGGATGAGCTCTACGTTCCACATGTGAAACAAGAAGTCAACGGTCATTTGTTTTGTCACATAACTTGCCTCATGTATACGGCACTTCCGTAGTTATTTGAACCAAAACGAGAATCTTTCACTGAACCTAACCAAGTATTTATGTTGCCTAAACCTAAATGAGTAGTTTCCTGTGAATAAGGAAGTTTATTTTAAAGACTGGATGAATGTAACCAGCTGAATTGGTACGTGTTGCTGGCTTTCGTAGGAAAACGCACGGAAATGAGGGGAAGCTTTTTGTAAAATATCAAAAGAAACATTGTATGAGGATAGTTGCAGAGTTTGAGCCAAAAGTACTTTACTTCTTGACGTCATTTATTAAGATCATTTCTCTTTTTTTAAAGCTGCACTTTTGTGTAATAAGTGTGAAATAGAATACTTGGAAACTTGGATCATCATTCAGCACCAATGTCAGCGTGACCATTCCAGAGGTTTCAAAGTGCTGCAGAGATGCAGAGGGAGCCAGTTGTGCCATAAACCTGCAGACAAGAAGAAGAAAAACAGCAAAGGAAGAAACAAAACCTGATCATGCAGCTAGAAAAACAACACACAGACAGACAGACGCGTTTGATGCGTGTTCTGGTCTCAATAGTTAAAACAGTGTATTTCTCTCTGGAGACAGAAGCCGCCCAGACGTGAAGAACACGTTAAGCTTTTATTTTCCAGTGAAATCCACACAAAGCATGACTCTCCCCAGACCTCCTTAGCCTCAGCTGGGTACTGTTATACTGCTTGTTGTGTACGAGGGGAGCCGTTCTCACTCATGCGGATGACGACTGTAATTCGGCTAGAAGGAGAAAAAACGCTGACTCTGCAAAGCCTGCCTGTCTAAGGTCAAAGCATTTCCAGTGTCACTGACAAATGAGCTGTATTTCAGGCCGCCGCTCGCCGGGCGTTCTGCTCTGTTGTCTTTAAAACAGGGATGGAGGGAGGGGAGGACACACACACACACACTCACACACATGGACACCCAGACGTGCAGCAGTATACTGTATGCAGAAACCTAAACAATATTCTCCTTTAGCTTTAATATGCAGAACTATGCAGTTGTGTTTGCTTAGCAGAAGAGACTGGACTTCTTTGTTCCCTATATTAATAAAAAACTATTTATTTTAATGTTTTTATTCATTTAATGTTTTAATTTATTTTATTTTATTTTATTTTATTTTATTTTATTTTATTTTATTTTATTTTATTTTATTTTATTTTATTTTATTTTATTTTATTTTATTTTATTTTATTTTATTTATTTATTTATTTATTTATTTATTTATTTATTTATTTATTTATTTATTTATTTATTTATTTATTTATTTATTTATTTATTTATTTATTTATTTATTTATTTATTTATTTATTTATTTATTTATTTGTTTCTATTTGTTATTTATATATTATTGTTATTGGCTATAATGATCAGTTTTTGCATTTCAACAGACACATTTCACTCTTACACCTTTAGTAATGTACAGTATATGTACGTCAAGTGATTTATTATGAATACATCTTCAAAGGGACGAAACTATGAGAAAACTGTACACGACTACTTTTACACAAACCTGCAGTACGTTTATAGAAATACAAATTGCATCGCTAAGAGTAACTGTACTAACGGTGTGGTTCATGGCGTGCAGGCTGTTTTTTCTGTATGAGGTGACAGACATTGGCTGGATGTGATATTATGTCTTTTCATTACCTTTCAATGGTCCGCAACACGGGGACACTCTATTAGAAATATGATATATTTTGATATTGCAGGGCTGTAAAGACAACACTGTCGCTGGAAGGGCTGTTTACAAGCTGGCACATTTAAAATGTGGAGGAATCATCTTCATTTAAAGGGGACAAATCATGCTTTACATTTTCATGTTCATAGTTGTATTTTGGTTTTCTGCTAGAACATGTTTACATGTTTCAATGTTCTAAACACACCTTTTGTTCTCATACTGTCCGTTTTAAAATACCTGTATTCACCATCTGTCTGAAGGGGGGGGGGGGGGGGGGATTGCAAAGTCAGTCCGTTTGGGTTTTTTTGCATTTGAATTTGAATTTGTCAGAGAAGAGATAACGTTGTGCACACTAGTCCTCCTTCATCGTGAAGTCATGTGACCGTGGGGGAGTTCCCATATAGCCACATTTTTTACTTCTGCTGATTATATTCACGCTCGTATTCAAGTTGTGTTCATTTGTGAATAATTATCTTGCTGAACAAAACCTGTAAGTATCATAAACTTTTGTTTTCTGCAATAATCCAAAATCCAGTGGAACGGTCCCGTTGGCTTTGTGTTGGAGGGAACCAATGTGACGCTAACTTCAAGGTTGGCCCAAAAACACATCATCCCTGCTGCACTCTATTTGAAGTAGAATTAAATGGAATTAATTTGTAGCATTCCAGAAAGAATTGATTCATTCACTGCTCATCTGCTATTTGTATTCATCTCATAACTAAAGAGCACAAACGAATGAGTGTGTGAATCTTTATAAGTTTATCTCTTTATTCCCTCCTCACACTGCTCCATGACAGTCAACGACAGACTATAACTATGCATCTGTGTATGCAGCTCTGTGAAGTAGCTCAAGTACTATTGAGATGTTTAAATGTGAGGATTGTATTGATTGCTGCAGCAGCATTAAGGTTTGTACTGTATGTACCGGCCTCGGCCAGCAGAGGGCGGAGCCTCCATTCTTCTGTCTCTGTTTTGTTTTTTACTGTAAAACATTTTTTAAATGTTGTCTTTCAAAGCCACAATATCAAGAAAGTTATTGTTGATTAATATTGTATTATTATTATTATTATTTATATTATTATTTATATAATTAAATACAATGCACACAAAATGGACTTTAGGTCAAATCAATATACTGTCCGATGATATTTTCTTAAAAAATGAAACACAGCAAAATAAAATTCAAAAATAAAGATTATTAAAAGACTATCACAGTGTACATATAACTTACAGAACTCAGACAGCAATGGTCGAGTATCTGAATCGAATTGTACTTCCTTGTCTTTGCAGCTGTTTTGCATCTTATTGCAATTGTTTTGAGTCTCTTTGCAGTTCTTTCATGTTTCATTGTCGTCATTTTGAGTCTCTTCCTGGTTGTACGTTTTTCTCTTCTGGAGACATTTTGTAGGTGAGGGCCAGGATGGGGCCCTGACACTCTGGGCCCCTGTGCCTGGTAGGCCCCATTCAGTAATCCACCCATGCTGCTATAAATCCTTGTGTATGTCTTTTTACCACATTTGTCCGTCTGTGTATTTCTGTTTGCATGCTTGAATCCATGAATTATCCTTGAGGGACAAATAAAGTATTCTTATGGGACTAAATACAGTAAAGCGCTTTGCCGTTAAACTGAAAGCATTTGCTGCGCTCTGATTTAACCGTACACACATGACACATGCAGCCTGTAAACATTTGAATGCTTCCTCCTGGTTTCCTGGCAACAGTTTCCAAGTCATCTAGTAAAGGATGTCATGGTGTCAGGATTAGTGTCACAGCTGTTTTACCTTGATGAGATAAACCCACACACGAAAACAACTTTATTATCGTCCACCACAGCGTGTCTCTTAACAGCTCCGGGCCGCCAGCAGAGGGCACAGCGATCATACGCGGCAGGTCACACACTGATCCAACCTTTCCTGAGACTGTCCTCCCTCAGCCTACTGCTCGGCAGTCACGTCTACATGCAGCTGCTGTAAAATAACCTGAAACTCATGAAGATGTTTGGAAAACCTCACCATGAAGTGTTGTAACAAAACCACAATCAGTGAAGCCAAACAATTTGAAAGAGTGGCAGCAAATGCCAAAAAAACAAATACTTTCCCTGGATTTACTCTGTTGTTATATCCACGAGGAAGTGCATGACATCATTATGAAGTACAATAATCCATCCCAGTGAGCCAGCTGCTTCCTTCCCTCCTGCCCACTCGGAGCTGCTGACCCATGTGGAATATGCAGCTCGAAAGAGGATGTGATTTAATCACATTACAGCCTGATCAGCCCTGCCTGAGTCATGGTCCCTGACTCCATGGCCTCTGGATGAATCACAGATGCACCACAACATGGGACGGTTTGTACACCGTGATTAAATCAGCTGCTTAAATCCAATTCAGTCCAGCAACAGGTTACGTCCACGCCCTTCCCCAGGCTGCACCTCCATGTTGCACAGCGACTGTCTCGATTTTCAGGTTAACGTGAAATGATGGGATCGGCTGGGAGTGGTCTCACTGGTATCGTCTGAGAGTTCATGACCTCACCTTATTTTCACACTTCTATACTAAGCTGTACTTCCTTCTCCTGCACAGTGTGTTCATCACATCTGATTAGTCTTAAAATAAAAGCTTTGATCGAGGAAATAATCAATCAAACAGACAATATTTCCAGAAACAATTAGTAAAAGTATTGTGTTCGCGTTCTATAGTATAGTTTGAATTGGTGAGTGGCTAGAGCTTTCAAACACCTGTTAACTGAACTCTCAGCTTCCTGCCGCTCACACTTTTTCCTTTCGATGGAGGAGAAGAGTTTGTGCAGCTAATAGGAGTCTTGTGGTTTGTTCGCTTCCAGGTCTCATGATTTCATGGAGCTGCATCCGACTCACAAGACCCATGACATGGCTAAAAGCTCTCCTGTAACTCATTGGAACACGGGTGTTTGGATGTTGTGTGTGTGTGTGTGTGTGTGTGTGTGTGTGTTTGTGATGAATCGCGCAAGGATTATCACATGACTCATGGTCCACATAAGTACAGTCCTGTTATAAAGGCTTATGTCAAGGGAGGTAAGGAGATGGAGAGAGGGAACATTCCTATTGAATAAAAGTGTCATGGCACTTATTAGGATGATAAATATCTTAAAGTGGACATATCAGGATCATTTTTAGGATCATGCTTGTATTTTGGGTTTCTACTAGAACATGTTTACATGCTTTAATGTTCAAAAAACACATTATTTGTATCATACTGTCTGTCTGATTATACCTACATTCAGCCTCTGACTGAAACGCTCCGTTTTAGCGCCTGTCTCTTTAAGACGCCCGAAAAAGCCCAGTCTGCTCTGATTGGCTGGCGATAAGAATAAAGCGCACCTCTGCATAGGTAGCTCTCAAGCTGTGGTCGATATATTCCAATGAGTGTGCATGTGCCATATGAGGGGGAGGCAAATCCTAATGGTTAGTTAATTCACTTACTAATAAAGTACGTTTTTCATGGTATGTCCCCTTTAAAATGTTACAATATGGAGTATAATGCATTCCCCCGAGTCCATCTAGCCACACAAGGCTGTTTATTTCATGGAAATCTTAAACTATTACTCATCATTTAAACCCTGACTGTAAATCCTGATGCAACAAAAAGGTCAGTGCTGTTTAAGCATTAAAGCAACGTGGTAATGTATTCTGATTTATGAGTGCAGGCATACAATATGAAATAGATTGTTGCCATCAACAAACACATGAACATAAAGTATCAATAGATATTTTCGTGGATAATGTATCTGGCTTTGCCTTGCAAATGAAACCCTCTTTGACCTCACATATATGTGCTGATGTTCCTGTGGCCAGGCCTCATGAGTGTCGACACTGAGTGCTGATCCTGACTGCCGTGTTTGTTGGTTGGTAAAGTGACTCCCGAGACTGAGAGGGGTTGTGCCGGGGCTCCAGAGACCCTCGTTATGAAGAGGAGGCGCTTCATTTCACCATAATTTAATTCACTGAAAATACTTCCGCCCCTGTGGAGAGGTATCAGATAATCTGTTAATCAGCTACAGTGCAGTTACACTTTCTCGGGACAATTTTTATCAATCTAAGGTGCACACTAGTGAGAAATGTGTCCAAATATACATATTTTAGGCCCTGAAATACTGTTTTATCAATCAAGAGTTTCAATTGTTTCACATAAGACATTTGTGTATTTTTGTGTCTTTGCTTATCTCATTGTTTTGCAGTGAGCTGGATAAAGTGATGTCACACACTTCCACATGGTCAGTTTAGCAACACATGAATCAATATGTGATGACACTGTCTGGGTCACGTAGATAAGCGGACTTTTTTAGGGTTTAAACTCTTGATAAAAATGTAGGTCAGGCGTTTTAAGGATTACAGAAATCACTATGTTATGTGGAAATGTCTATCAAAAGTGCAAAAACAAGTCAGTTGTTTTTGTTCATTACATTATTTGTTCGGGAGCATAAAACCTCTAAGGCTCAATATCAACTCAAATGATGCAAGCCTTCAGTAAAAGTACAAAAAATAGCATACAAAGCAAACAATCTACCCAGCATTATATAAAATAATTGTACACATTAAGGGATCAACAATTATAATCCATAACAATGTTTTGGTTGATCGTACTTTGTATTATTAATCTGAATCTGCAAAGTAATTTAAATTATGGAATAAATGTAAAAAATCTAGTGGAGCAGAAGTAGCCTTTAAAGTTGCATACAAATGGAAATACTCGTGTTTTGGTGTAGGAATGGCATTGTAAAGGTAACTAAATCGAGTTCAGGGACTCCCTTCCAGTGTGTTAAAGCTAAATTAGGTTAACAGTTGCGCCTTCATTAATCTGGAGCATTGGGCTGTTGCACTCCTCTATTTTTCCTGTACTCCTGCTCTATTTATTACTATTATAAATACACCATATGATTATTTTATTTTATTTTATTTCATTTCATTTCATTTCATTTCATTTCATTTCATTTCATTTCATTTCATTTCATTCTATCTATTTCCTTCTAAATAAACAGAGGGGGGAGGAGCCTGTCCTTCCTGTCGTCGAGAGGAGTGGAGATTTGGTGACGTCAGCGGAGCCAGCGCCCCTGCGCAGCACACAAGTTGGAGCACGCACGCGCTCACAAGCTCGCTCACCCACCCGAGAAGAAGAAGAAGAAGCTCCGGGGAAACGTCAGTTGAAACATGGCGTTGGTTACAGGCTTAGCTATCGTTCACCTGGATTATTAGACCTACAAAATGTGTGCCGACCTATTTAGGTGCTGGCTAAGCTGAGTTAGCTATCGATTCCGTTAAGCCTTCAGCTATCTGTGCTAATTCCGTGTGCACTCACAGCTACTAGCACAGTCGTCTATGATAACAACATGATTTGGTGAACGGTTTGCAGCTTCTTATCTGCTGTCATATGCTGTTGTTATTATTTTTTTTATATATACTAAAGCGTTAGCCTAAATAGCATTAGAGGAAAAATGTCAGACAACCAGAGCTGGAACTCCTCCGGTTCCGAGGAAGATGCAGAGCCCAGAGATGAGTCTGGACATCTGGTTGGTATGGTCGATTTGAGCGGAGTCCTCAGTAAGGTAAGTCACGTGTTGGGGCTAAAAACTACATTTCCTCTGATATCATTCTTGTCACTGCTGCCAAGTCCTGAGGGCATAACTGTCAGGGAGGTGGTGAAATAATCCTTTATTTATTTACAGGATTACAGCAGCATAGTGGATTGTACAAACAAGATACATGGTAAAAACAGAAGGTCAAAACAAGTATTATAAATAAGTAATAAACCAGTGACTGTCCTTATAATAAAACAATAAATATCATTATAATACAACTGTAAATATCCTGATAATACAACTGTAAATATCCTTGTAATAAACCAGTGACTATCCTTATAATAAAACAATGAATATCTTTAGAATAAACCAGTGACTGTCCTTAGAATAAACCAGTAAATATCCTTATAATACACCGGTGACTATCCTTATAATAAACAGGAAATATCCTTATAATAAACTAGTAAATGTCCTTATAATAAAACAGTAAATATCCTAATAATAAACCATTGACTATCCTTACAATAAACCAGTAAATATCCTTATAATAAAACAGTGAATATCCTTAAGATAAGATAATCCTTTATTAGCAGAGCTGGTTGTGCAATCCTGTGAAATGAGGATCGGTAACAGGTATGAACAAATCATGGTAATGTCTATTTTGAGAGTAGAGTTATATACAGAATCCTTTGCCAGAATCTGTCAACGTTTCCACTTTGCTGCTCAGGAATATTAGACCAGTAATCCTCCACTGAAGCGGAAGGAAAGCCCCCCCATAGAAACTGAAATTCAGCAGCGGGGTATGTAATGCAGCACACAGCCACACGAGCTCACAGCTGTCTCCAGAAGAGAGATTAGTTTACGAGTGTAGGTGATTGTTTATAGTTCATTCATGTGGCATTGTATACCTGTATATTAATTTTACACCTGCACTTTGCACTAGTATCAGGTGGTCACAGTTCAGCTATTCTATTGCCTGGTGTACATTATGCAGACTTAAGTGTTTCCATATCAAAAAGAGTAAAACGTCTAAAAAGCTGCTTGTGATTAATGGCCACTGGAGGGCTCATTTCAGGTTAAAGTAGTTCTGCTGCATGTTCCTTTGATAACACCGTGGATTCAGCAAATGGCGTTCGTCTTTTGGGCAAATATCCAGTGATGCTGTAAATATTGATTTGACAACAGTATGCAAGGTGCAGGACAAAGATTTGGCACAAGTAAACAATGCTTGTTAACTGAGCGCACTGTAAAGAACACTGCATGCTGTTGTTAATCGCTTTCTTTGGTAAACAGGCAGTTTAGTCTCCTGCGAGACAGATTCCTGGTAACCCAAGATGTTGTTTGGCCCAAATTGTACCACAGTTTTAATTACTTAAGCTGCTGGCAAGCTAATGTGGTGTTAATGTCACTGTACACTGGTTGTCTCTAAACCGATTGCATGCTGACCCGCTAACCAAGCATATTGTGAGATTAAGCAGCTCTGCGTCCACAAACGCTCACCTCTTCACTCATACTGAGCCCTGTTCACGTCACAGGTCTTGTGAGGATTAATGTGTCCATAAAATCCCACATGTGGACGAATTCAGTTTTCCCTGAAGTGCAAAAATACACATGAGTTTTATTGTAATGTACACTGAGTCACCAGTCAAATGGAAACTACTCTCCAGTTTAAAAATCCATGAATCCAACAGTCCGTTAATGAAGTCTGTGTAGCTTTAGTGATGTGATTCAGCTCTGTGGGGATTGATGAGGCTGTTTGTGGGTTCGTTGTATTGCACGGTCAGGTGTTAAATGTTTCTTTGTAAATAAGGCCGACGGCGTGAGCTGGACATCTTTAAATAACACAACTACAAAGTGCAGCCTCTAAACCATTTAAATCACCGTACAAAAACAACTTTTAACCACGGTGGTATTTATTTCGATGCTTTTTTTTATTCATCTTGTGACTCGGCAGTCAAAGATATTGATTAAAGTGCTTTATGTTTCAGTGGACAAACTACATCCATGGCTGGCAGGACCGTTGGGTGGTCCTGAAGAACAACACGCTGAGCTACTACAAGTCTCAGGACGAGACGGAGTACGGCTGCCGGGGTTCCCTCTGCCTCAGCAAAGCTGTCATCACTGTGAGTGCTGTTGAGTTTCTGTACTACAAAGCAGTGCTTCAACATTCCACACTCTTTGAAGCATTAGAGCGTATTTGAACACAGTTCTGCGGTCTTGAGTGCCGCTTTTCTTTTGTGCAATATTGGCCTTTTCAAAATGTCTCCCAAGAGTGAAGGCTGTTGTCTGTGAAGAGAGTGGAACCTTCGCTCCTGCGATTAGGAAAGCAAACAGTCAAATTTACTGTGGCACACATCCTGTGCTATTCAAGACCTGAGAGGATTCTCTGTGGATGTTTATTTAAATTGCAAATGGAGCCACACACACAACACAGAACCTACAGTCACTTCACCGACAGCTTCAGCTGATTTCCTCAACACGTGTTGCTCTACTTTGACCTTTCCTTCAGTGATCGGCCAAACAGCCGGCTGGTGCTCGGCTGTTGGGGTTGTGTGCCCGTGAGAACCACAGTGGATATATTTGGTGAACAGTTTCGAGTCTTGACCTTCTCCTTTTATATTTGTTGGCTAGCTGCAGTACGTAGAGGCTAATCAGTGTAGTCGCACTCAATTATGTTGCTAATCAGCGTTGACATTGCTTTCTAAATGTTTTCATAATCAGCAAATCAGCAGCAATTTGGGGAATTAAGATTCAATTATTACAAATCAGATCAACCAAAGAGTAACTGTTGCCGTCAGCTGATCGTCAGCGCCTACACAAACTGCTTTATCTGCCTAAATTATGTTTTGTCTTGTTGGTAACGAGGTGATCATAAAGTAGATGAAGGCTGAGAGAAGAACTGTGGAATCAGCTCTGTCTGTTTTGGTCAGAAAGATTCACCCTTCACCACGATTCTGAATCACAACATGTGCTGCAAACAAATCCTCTGCTTGTTTGATGATAAGTGTTCGTTGTGTTGGATATTACATTTGGTTTGACTTGCTTGTGAAAATAACTCAAAAGAACTTTGAAACAGTTTTAATGCTTCACCAGTTGTTGCATTTCTATCTTAACTTTGTAATATAAAATACTGACACAATCTTACCCGACCAAAGCTGCAGTAAAGTGTGTTAATAACTCATAGCCGTGATTGTCTGTGCGCTGAAATCCAACACGAACGGGTTAAGCCGATCACATGAGGAGCACATTAGCAGAAATGTGAAGAGCAGAGAGACTTTTCTGTTTCCCATCAGCAGTCTCTTCCTTCCTGAGCCTCCCACATACTTTGGAGAAGTTTATGATATATTAGATGTGCTTCAGATGTCGGGCATCCACCAGATGTTTCTGTTTAATTCATATAGGAAAGACTGTGGATCCATGTGCAGGCCTAAGGCTTGACTCACTGTTGACTGTTCTAATCAGATGAGGAACCTTTACTCTGGACTTTCTCCGTCTGCTTCTTGATCGGCCGTGATAACCGATTTCTCTAAAGAACTCCTGATTATGTCCCAAGTTTTGCTCGAGGGTATTTAGAGTCAGGTGACTGTTTTGCTTTCCAAACAACACGCTGTGTGGCAACGCTTGAGAAGAGAGCTTCATCATGGGACCAGTGAGGTTCTGTCTAGGGCTGCAACTAACGATTATTTTAATAATCGATGAATCGGGTGATTATTTTTTCGATTAATCGGATTAAAAAAAAGCATTAATTTCCAACCCTTTATTCAAAAACAGAACTGATCTTCAGAAAGTGCACAAACGGGTTGCTCCTTGAACATCCCTGAGCTGTTAAAGTAATAATTAAAAAACAAATGGACCAACACAAAAAACATACAAATGTGAACAAAAATATGTATATTTCTGTTTCAAGGGACCTGAGCTGTCGGAACAATAAATAATTTATAAAAAATAAAGAAAAATACAAATCAGAAAACTGAACAGGATTTGTTTGAACGTCAGAACTTGTTCTCTGCACTACACTCACAAACTGAATCATCACGTGGTGCTCCGTGCCATATCATGTCGCTTTTGCATATCTTGCAATGAACACACTTTTTCAATGTATTAAGTGTGAAATGCTCCCACACCTTGGCCCACTTAGGTCGTACTGATTCCTCTGCCGCCGCCGTGTTTCAGAACAACGTTACGGGTCCGATGCTCTTTCCTCTGTTGTAAATTGTTTGATCGCATGTTTACTTTTATTGTGAAGAGCATGAAAACGGAAGTGATTTTACTGTGAAGAGACAGGAAGCAGCATGATACGTGCTTATTCACGGCAACAATGATAACTATAAGTGAAAACCTAACGTATATGTCTGGTGCAAGAGCGTTAGTTGCAGTGAACAGACGGTCTGTTCACTGCAACAGTTAAACTGCTGTTTTCAGGAAGTAAAGTGTTCCGTTCAACACCAGACGTGTCTCGGTCGTCATTAGAAGCTCCACTTCACAACAACTGCTGTGCGCCGCTCTTTTTTTTTTTTTTCAAACATCTTCGCGACTTATTGAGTGGCGTAATAATCGCGCGACACAACGAATCGACAATGAAATTTGATAATCGATAATGGAAACTATTTTACTAATCGATTGTTATCGATTCGTTGTTGCAGCCCTAGTTCTGTCACTGCATAGCACGGACTGAGACAGTCGAGCTGTGGTAGCACAGACTCCCATCGTGCCAATCAGGCTTTGATTAATACCAAGAGACCCGGGGGAGAGAAAGGGGCCGCCACGCTTTGCTCAGCACGGGAAATAAACCCAAACGTGTCAGCCGTGCTGAATGCTGGCTGTTAGCATTGATGGCAATAGAAAAGATTACAATTAAATTTACTATGACAAGAACGGCTTCCAGTGCTCACGTCTGAGTAGCTGCGACCAGCAAATATTAAGAGTTTCTGCTTTTGAAAATGACCAAAACAATTATTCGACTTTCAAAACCTACCGACTCATTTTCTGTCGATTGACTAATAGATTGATGGACTTTGCAGCTCTGTTGTGCATACATGTATTTAGCTCACATAGAAGTCTGTGGTTTAAGTTGCACTGTGAGTCATTCACAGGTTTCAGTTGGCACACTTAAGGTGTGAAACTCGAGTAGACCTGTAAGAGTGTGATTTTTCTTGATTGCGAAACAACCCGAGCAAATGCTCGGAAGCATTTCCCAAAAGAGCAAATTGACGGCGTGTAAAAGCCCGAGATTAGGACTGAACGAGGAGCTCCTTGCTGGTGTCCATCGTTCCCAGCACACCCAGCAGGAGATGGTTAGTTAGTGGGCGGAACACTGAACTAATTAGCCACAAAAACAGCTTACAAGCAATTAGTTTGACACAGTCGCAACCAAAAGGGAGGATTGAGACGGAGCTGCTGGATTGCATCATACGTTGCTCACTCCTTTGTGTCTACACAATAGTATAGGTAGGTCAGAGTGTGTTCAGCCAACATGTTTGATGTGCACAAACAACTCCGGACGTATAGCTTTAGTGTTAGTACTTGGAAGGTTTCAACAGTAGAGTTTAAACTTGGACATGTAATATCTTGTAAACAGAACTAGTTGTGTGCGCGTATGATAGTACGGTCGTCTGTATGTGCGACCGGGCTGCTAACCACCATGTCATGGTCGGTGAGTAAGACCCGGCCTACTTGCTGAATGAGTCTGTAGTCGTGAGGGATCGGATGCTTTGTGAGTTCTGCCACAGAGAGAAAGGGACGGACATGCGCACTTAAGGTCAGCAGGAGGTTTAGACCACGACCAATGATGTCAGGCTTATGGTGGAAGCTGCAAAGTGTCCTCAGCCAGGAAAGGAGACTCTTCCTCATGTGACTTCCTCACTGTGTGTGTGTGTGTGTGTGTGTGGCTCTCACCCTTGCTTATGTAACCTTTCCTTTCCTTGTCTTTCACTCTGACTGCTTCGGTGAGTCAGTGTTTCCTGTTCCATCGGGATCCCATTTCTTGTGTACAGAAGGATGTTCTTGGCACCAGACGTCGGTAGTAACGCACAATTAACTAGAGAGTATATTAGTCTGAATTTGAGCTTAGTTATTTGGTTTAAAATGAGTAATGAAATACAGTTGGGTCTGGTGCAGCTTTTGTAGGGTTTCCCATTGTTTGCTTTGGTTTAATCCCTCTTTGTTATCTTAGGTATTGAGAATCACATGTGGATTTTTTAAAGCGGAGCTCCCATTCACTCGGTTCTGTCGACTGTGACCGAAAACACGTACACCAACTAGAAACGGGTAGGAAGAGAGAGGACAGAAGCTTCTCTTTAAGCTGAGTTGGAAGTCTGTGTTTGAAGAAAATAGAGGCAGAAAAGCTGTTCTGTCTCATCGTACCAGGGAAGAAATAATATCTTTAGCGACCGACATCCAGTGTAGTAATACGCTGACTATGGATAAATACCTCATGCACGCCCACTTCCCACAATCCAAACTACCCTCTTAACTCAGCGAAATAATCGAAGCATTGATCCCGGGTTCCAAAGTGCTTTGCTGAGATCACATCTGAACTTTCCATCCATTTCTTTCTCACTGTTGGAAGGTCTTCCATGCATGCACTGTGCATCAGACATTCTCCTGCTCTCCACATCGACTTGCTTCCACCCTGACCTGTGTGTTAAGTTGTTCATTAATCAACCTACACACACACACACACACACACACACACGGCGTGTCATCTTGTGATGTGCGCGGCTGCTAAAACGACCTTCCTGTGATGGATTATTGTTTACTGTTGCCTTGGATTCCAGTAAGCTCCTCCGACCCCAGTGAGGCGGTCATTCCTCCACCCTGAGCTCCGGTCAGTGTGCCCATGACCCCGTAGTCTGGAGGGGATGAAGAGGAATCCACTTTCTCACTTTCCTAGCAACCCACTGGCCCTAAAGTCTCTCATCCAAACGCTCGTATCTCCTGGTGTTAGTGTGGTTCAATCATACGAAGGCGGATAAGCGCTGGTCGTGTTCGTGGGTTTTGCGGTTGTGATTTGAAACTAGCCGGTGTTATCCGTGGTTTTTAAGAGACAACGAGGCTGCTGGAGTTGTCTGTCTTAGAACAAATGGAGAGATAAGGATGCAACACACTCGCTTCCTTCCTCTGTCGCGCTTCCTCTTCTCGTCAGTCTCTGCCTCTGGTGTCGATCGTATGCGCATGCCGCTGGTAACTTTCAAATGAGCCTCTGGTTTGGCGAGCTTTCAGCATTCGGCCTCATCTCGTGCATTATTGACGGCGAGCATCTGTTCTTGGCCTCGGTGCCGTCCAGGTGTCGGGCCAACACGGCCGAGTTGCGCTCCTCCAATGAAACCTCTTTAACGACACCAAAGTGGGCCGTTTGTGTCCCCTGCCAACCCGCTGAAGCAATACGATCTCCAGTAATGCTTTGGTCTCTGGCTGTTCTCCGGGTGATATCAGATTACAAGCTTGCAATTATTAATGATCATGTGTGCCTGTTTTTATTATAGCTCGTCTCAGTGAATATAACATCTGTTATGGGTTAAATAGAGCTGGTGGACAGGATTCATCAATAAAGTATAATAATATTTAAACCATGGTAATGTTTCGTCTTTCAATGGAGTCATATCGTGATTAAAATCATATATCGTGTAACTCCGTAGGAAACGATTGTGCTTATCGTGCATTACTAATTCACCAAGACATGGATCCCAGATGTGTTTACTGTGTTGTGGCACACAGAGGAATGCAGAAGTCTCGTCTCTGATGCGGTTTCTCTTTCGCCGGCAGTTTAACTGCCGTCTCTGGCATTCCTGCCCGATCGGCCTCTCTCCAGTTCTTTGTCCTCGTCTGCTCTCTAAGGAGGCAGACTCTGGATCAGCCTGTTCCCTCGCTGTTAGACCTGAGAGGGCTTCAGCATGGAGACTCACTGGAGAGGTGGCTCGCTGCATTTGGTGAATGCTACACAGGTAGATGCCATTGCTGTCACCACCATTCCCTCCACCTCCTACCAGCACACACACACACACACACAGTCCCTGGTTGCAGCCTGGCCATGCAGACGCAGCAGCTTCACAGCGCTGACGGTGCTCTGGAGGGCCATTAGGAATATGCTCCATCCTGCAAGTTGCCTTAAAAGGCCAGTTATCCTCCTGCTCCTCCTCTGGGACGTTGTCTGAGAAATGGAGGCTGTTTGTGCGTCTGGTGCACTCTCCTTTGTGCTCTGGCTCTGTGAGTTATAGATACAGGCTGACATCCAAGAGCTTCTCCTCCCGTTGACTGTTCTCCTCCCGTTGACTGTTCTCCTCCCGTTGACTGTTCTCCTCCCGTTGACTGTTCTCCTCCCGTTGACTGTTCTCCTCCCGTTGACTGTTCTCCCGTTGACTGCGGTGGATTGCCATGTTTCAACAGATCCCCCACCATGCAGCGCACATGGAGGGATGAGCGGTTTGCTGTTTCCGTGTCATTTTAACATCTATTTACATGGACGCCTCTCACATGTGCCTCTCTTTGCTCTTCCTGAGCGCTAAAGACATTTGTGTTTCCTCTTTCCATGACAGCGCTCTGATGTCACAGTATCTCACCTCCCTCTGCTCCTATCAGATGAGAGGATTTAATAATAGAGATATTTAAAACGTCAACAGCTGTGTATTTTCAATGCACACTGACCAAACCTTGTGTCCGTTGTCCTTTTTCAGCCTCATGAGTTTGACGAGTGCCGTCTGGACATCAGCGTGAACGACAGCGTGTGGTACCTCAGAGCACAAGACCCGGAGCACAGACACCAGTGGATCGACTCCGTTGAGCTGCACAGAGTAAGTCATGCACACTCCGAACAGACTGCTGCTCTCAAAGGAAACCAGATCCTCGTCACCTTTGCAACAAATACAGATCCTCTAACACCAGGTTGGATTTGTGTAAGTGTGTGTGTTTTAATTGTATGCATGTGTGTGTTTCTATCAGACTATCAGAGAGGGGAGGAGAGAGAAGGGAGGAATCCAGGGTACAATATTCATCCCTCCACCACTGGTGCGTTTGTTGGCAAGTTTGTTGGAGAGCAGGTTGGACTATCGTCAGGGGTTTCTTGCTTTGTTGTTTGCTTTAAAATATCACTACAAAGTGAATTTACACAGGGCGGAAAATACAACTTCAATCTTAAAGAGCAAAAGTAGCACTCATTGTATTCAGTCAGTGTGAAGGACAAAGGAAGTACTGTTGACTGAGTACAAGACAATGGAGGCAGTGGAGACCTATGAAACAGCATTATGTTCACATACACACAGCAACCAACCATCAAATATGTAATATATGTGTTTATTGTTCATCCTAGCCTGAGAGGAAGTGGTTGCACAACTTCCACAAAGAGAAATGGATACTGATGTGTATGTGTGACTGTCTTAACCCAGAGTCTGTCTGACATGGATGAGTAGAAGGCAGCCACACCTTCAGCCTGTCTGCCAAAACACACGCTTACTCGTGGTCCTTCGTTTGGGAAATCCCCCTTCTTCCCTCCTCACTGCTTGTCCCAGCACCACCGTGACTCATGCACACACACACACACACAACCTCCATCCCACTATGACTCACCACTTCGTCCTAGAAGGCTCTGCTTCCCTCTCGAACCCACATTACTCACAGCACTTAGCGGCCCAGTGTTTCCACGGAGATCCAAACGCACCACAGCGAACGCTAGAAGTTTGAGAGACGGTGAAACATCTCAAATAAGACGACACTCGTTGCCAGGATACCCTCTCTGTAAACGGAGGCTGTGCTTGTTGTGCAGTGACATAAACTCCAGCATTGTAACGTCATTGTTTATGGAAAGTTTACAGCTTTATTTTGTGACCTGGATGAGTCTGTTTCTGCTGAGGGAAGCAGTTTCTTTTGTTGTCTTGCTCCTGTTGTCCAGAGTCAGTCATGCGAGTTCATTGTGCTTCAATCAGCCGGCACATAAACACACTCGTACAGTTCGCTCAGTGTTTGTGCTGCAGAGCTTCACAACATGTGTGTACGTTTTACCTTGAGAGCAGACCGAGCCACTCACGCATCGTTCTTCTGCTTTATCATGGCTGCAACAAAAGCTTTGCTTGCGTCGGTTATATATTTATTTATATATATTTGCTCCTCATCAAAGGAGATTGAGCAGCCGTCATGCAGACATGCGATAGTGCAGTCAGTAGTATCAGTATGTTGGTTAAAGGGCAGGCAGCACTGACTCAAATCCATGCAAATGTAGGCGGAGTTACTTCGGGCTGTTGACCGACAGTAACCCCAGCGCTTACTAACCGCCGGTCGTGCGTTGAAGTCTTCTGCCCCCTGGTGGTGGACATCAGTGTCTCTTAAAGGGGAACGCATCTCTTGTTTCCAGCAGGGACCCGTTCCTCTCGGCTGTTGTGTAACAGGAGAGGGGAACCAGTCGGCTGTACAGGAAGTCGGTTGATGTTTGGTGTTGTGTTGTCAGGGTCACTGAATGTGTGCCGTGTTCTGTGGCTACTGAGGTCACAGGTTGGTGTGAAATGTTTCATTAAAACATTAAAAAGAATATGAAGGCTTTCTGGAAAGCTGTTTCTGTAGTTTGTAAGTGGATTCTAACCTTGTGTACATATTTCAATGTAACACAAACATCTCAAAATACTTGCTGAATGTGATACTTCACGGGTAGAGAACATACTGATATTGATGATGTTTAAAACATCAGAATAGGTGCGACGCAACGCACAACTGCTGAGTTCTGGCTGTTGTTTTGGGGCTAGCCGTTTTTCTCATGCATGGTATTTTGGTTTGATTACATTCTTGGTTTGAATTAATTGTAGTAATGTATTTTATGAAGTGAGTTTACTCTGTGACGACCTCATGAACTGGTCTCCGTGTCCTGTGGGTTTCCTCGTAGGCTGATTCTGGTTACGGCTCAGAGTCCAGCCTGCGTAGACATGGCTCCATGCTGTCCCTCACGTCGGCCACCAGCGGCTTCTCTGCCACCTCCACGTCCTCCTTCAAGGTGAGTCCTCGGCTTCATGCTGACTCGTCATGGGGCTGTTTGTCAGCACACACTTTCACTGGAGTTGGCGGTTGATTTGCGGTCCGTGGAAGTGTAAAGAAAGGCCGAACCACTGTGTTGCTCTGCTGTTCCCCAAGAAGGGCCACAGCCTGAGAGAGAAGCTGGCGGAGATGGAGACCTTCAGAGACATCTTGTGCAGACAGGTGGACACGCTTCAGAAATACTTTGATGGCTGTTCAGACGCCGTGTCCAGGGACGAGCTGCAGAGGGATAAAAGTAAGACACCGACGCTCCTCTGACCCTTTAACCAAGCAGGTCTGTTTCTGTGCTTTTAGACTATTTTATTGTGAAAAAACCCTTTTCCTGCACTTTTCCGATAGCAGTCCAGCTTTATTTTGTAGCTCAATCGATTATTATTATAATAATAATTATTACTACAGTGTGACACAAAGAGATGTTTAAACAAGATGCATTTCAGTAAAACTTTTAAAAAACACTGGTATGTCCAAGAGAATAGTTAGTTTGTGTTTTCCATATCTTATGAAAACATTTGGAGTTTATAAGAAACTTGCTCTGAACCTTGTGTGGAATGTGTGTGTGTGTTGTGACTCAGACAGCAGTTATCCTACAAACCCACCCACCCTCGGCCATCTTGGCTGGCTGAGCATGTGCAGCCTGCACCGGCCGCCCGTGGATGACCAGAGGATGAAGCTCTGCTTTTGTTCTCCTCTCCTCTCTCTCTCTCTCTCCATTCTGAAGATGAAACCAGACCATTGTCACGTTGTCCAGCGCTCTGTCTGTCCCATGTGCTGGTTGGCTCTGGTTCTCTGTTGGCCTTTCCTCTCTGAGACTTGATTTCTCTTTTTCTCTTTATCTCAGTCGTGGAGGATGATGAAGACGACTTCCCCAACACCCGGACAGATGGAGAGTTTCTGCACAACAACCACGGCAGCAAAGAAAAACGTGAGTCATGCAGAATTCTTCCTCCAAAAAGTATTTTTCTGTAACCTTGAATATTCATAACTATCGAGCTTTAAGTTTAGACAAACAGCTCGAGGTATATCTATAGAGACGGAACACAAAACACACAAACGTCTCTGTTGAAATAAGCATAACATGTAGACAATATTAAGTTTGTGATGAATCTGTTTCCCTCCGACGTGAACATGTAGAATATTACGTTATGAAGTGACCCAACACTCGGCACAAGTGTCATTTGTTTCAGTCCCGTGCTCCTCTGCAGTGTTCCAGACGGTGAGTCCCAAGGGAATCAATGGCATAGACTTTAAGGGCGAGGCCATCACGTTCAAGGCCACCACCGCTGGGATCCTGGCCACGCTGTCCCACTGCATCGACCTCATGGTGAAGAGAGAGGACAGCTGGCAGAAGGGAGTGGATAAGGTGCGTGTCATTTGGATCCGATTACCCATGTTTCATCTGCATTACGTATGTTTTTATTTGTCAAACGTTGGTGATTCTTCGTAGTTTATCTACAGTCGAGGGAAACATCTGCAAAAATAAAAGATGCAGGAGAGAAAGTTTGTGTATTTTTGTGTTTGTAGGAGATGGAGAAGCGGCGCAGAATAGAGGACGGCTATAAATCCGCCCTGAATGAGTTGAAGAAGAAGTCTCACTTTGGAGGTCCAGATTATGAGGTGCAGTATAAATGCATCCACAGCGCAGCATGAGTCTTTGTGGTTGTGTTGAGGTAACGTCCCCGCTCCTCTCTGTATGCAGGAGGGTCCAAACAGCCTCATCAATGAGGACGAGTTCTTCGATGCAGTCGAAGCCGCTCTCGACAGACAGGACAAGATAGAAGAACAGGTAAGCTCCGAGATCACATGCAGTATCTACTTGAAGTTGATGACTTCGATGGTCGTACATTAACATAATTCTGTGCTTGTTCGTATCCAGTCTCACACGGAGAAGATAAGGATCCAGCGATCCAGCCCGGTCCCCCCTGGAGACATGTACTCCAGCATCGGCACACACAGGTTCTCCAACAAGGTAATTCCACCCTCTTAAACTGTGCACTCCTACACGCTACCTTCATTCCACCTGTTCCACCTCACGGCCCTTTTGTCTCTTCCTCTCCCTCACATTCGTTTCCTCCATCGTGCCCTCGGTTCTCACCTCCCCTGTAGCCTCATA
Organism: Melanostigma gelatinosum; assembly: GCF_949748355.1. NCBI lineage: Eukaryota > Metazoa > Chordata > Actinopteri > Perciformes > Zoarcidae > Melanostigma > Melanostigma gelatinosum. Next base: position 2,435,048 of record NC_136651.1, on the reverse strand, counting down.
GTCAGCCCTCCCCTGCTCCGATAGTCGGCGCCCCTCACGACGTCCACAGATTCAGCGCAGAGGTAACGCTCTGTCAAGGCTCAGCCAGCCACCCGCTCCTCTTCCTGTCTCCCCTGTCGAGACTGAACACCATGTCTGCATGGCCGTTGAATCGCCCGTACGCGTCATCGTTAACGTTACCGCCTGATTTTCATTAGATTGAGTTACATTATTTGTCTCTTGTCCACTAAAACTAGAGCGTGCAGGATAAAGATCATGAGGCTGTGTTCATGCCATGCTGTGGAGCTGTCATTGTGTAATGGATGCTCTCTCTCTGTTATAGGTGGAGGAGATGGTGCAGAATCACATGACCTACTCCCTGCAGGACGTTGGTGGAGACGCCAACTGGCAGCTGGTTGTAGAAGAGGGAGAAATGAAGGTACGAGGAGGAGGATGAGTGGAAACGTCATTCAGGTTTCTCTAACTGTAAATCACATTGATATGTAATCCGGGCACTGAGTCGCACACGACAGTAGGACGTGATTTGTAGAAGTCTTCAAGGAAACTTTACCTGGAATGTGCTGTTGGACCGCAGCGGTTCCTTCTACCTGAATTGAAATCTACAACATGTACACACATTAGGAAATGATTTTGCTTAACTTCTCGTGTGTGTGTGCAGGTGTACAGGAGAGAGGTTGAAGAGAACGGGATTGTTTTGGACCCGCTGAAGGCCACCCACTCAGTAAAGGGGGTGACCGGTCACGAGGTCTGCCACTACTTCTGGGACACGACGTACCGCAACGACTGGGAGAGTGAGTCCTTTAACTCCGACGGGGTTTTCACACCTCCGTCTATTTATCTCCAAGAAAACACTCCAAGTCTCTGTGAAGATGTTGGGAAACTTTTAAAAATCCTCCCATGTTCTCTGCCTCTTTTAGCTACGATTGAAAACTTCAATGTTGTGGAGACGTTGTCGGCCAACGCAACTATTGTATATCAAACGCACAAGGTAAGAGCTACACGATCACAAGCAAAGCCCCCTCACTCGTTGGGTCTGTTCGACTGCATGTGTGGAATCTGAAATGACGAGGAGGTGATGTGCGTTGCAGCGGGTGTGGCCGGCGTCTCAGAGGGACGTGTTGTACCTGTCGGCCATGAGGAAGCTCTTGGCCAACAATGAGAACGACCCGGACACCTGGCTGGTCTGCAACTTCTCTGTGGATCACGACGACGCTCAGGTGAGCCACCGGGTCCATTTCAGACACCGTATGAGGAATTCATCGAGGTTCTGAACGATGATCGTGCTTCTGCTTCTCTGTCCCGCAGCCGTCCAGCCGGTGTGTCCGCGCCAAAATCAACATCGGCATGATCTGTCAGACGCTGGTCAGCCCACCAGAGGGCGACAAGGAGATCAGCAGAGACAACATCCTGTGTAAAATCACCTACGTCGCCAATGGTGTGTACCCAGCCGTGCTGTTGGATTCAACAGAAATTAAACATCACGTTATACAAAGCGTTAAAAAAACATTGACCGTTCTTCAGAAAAAGGCTTTTAAAGTATCAAAAAGTCCTACATTTACATAAAGGAAGCATGGACGAACGGATAAACTAGATGATTTTGTACTAGAACTACAACTTTTTGTGTCATATTATACTTTGACATTTTAGTACAGTATAACAGTGTCATGAAAAAATCAATGTACAGCATGAAGTCATAAAGATGTAGTTAAATGTAGGATAGTGCGCCACAACACCACATGTCATAGTGTTGTATGTTGTATAGTATATAATATGATTATCTATTTTTATTACACGTTTATAACATAAAAATACATTACATACTATAACATGACATTTTTCCGTACTAAGACCTTTTCATGGCCTTCTCTACTGTGACCTTTTAAATAAACACAAAAATCAGTTTTGGCGATGATGACGAGCTCCTGATATGGAACCTTGTTGCTCAGTGGAGTTTGTTCTCGTGTCTGCAGTGAATCCAGGCGGCTGGGCTCCGGCCTCCGTGCTCCGGGCCGTGGCTAAGAGGGAGTACCCCAAGTTCCTCAAGCGCTTCACCTCCTACGTCCAGGAGAAGACTGCCGGCAAGCCCATCCTATTCTGAGGCTCACAGGTAGCTCTGCGTTTACTCATCACCTCTGCACCTTTTATTCAGTACGCACATCTGCAACATGATGATGTGAATCCTCTCCATCTTTCCAGTGTTGAGACATGAGGACAGAACCACACATGAGGCTTTGAGGACCCTCCATCTTCACACCGACTGCTGCCGTCACCAGTCGAGCTCCTCAAAGTGCTTTTTCCTCCTCCCAGTTTTTTTTTTTAGCTACAAGTGAGCTCCAGCACAAGAAGAGGGCTCACAATGGTGCCCACTGGTGGCCGCATTCAAACACCTGCGAGAGACATTCATCAGAAAGAGTACTCCTAAACCTGGCAGAGATATCATCATTCATCATCGTTTCAAGAGAAGCTGCTGCTTGTTTTTCCCCTTCATTTTGATAAAGTACCAATTAGCTTTCATCCAAAGGGAGATTGTTTCCGGGTGTCATAAGCGAGTCTGCTGTAGTGAATGCTCCCAGCAGGGCCCCCCCCCCCCCCCCCATCAGCAGCTCCTAGTGTCACAGCTGATGCCATCGTCACTGCTCGTGTAGAAGACTGACTCGTCGTGTCTCTATTTCTTACAGATATATTAATATATAAATGTATGTATACGAAGTTTGTAAAAACGAAAAAGAAAAAAAAAAAGAAACCTTTGCTAATAGACTGAAATATTTTATTCTTCCCATTAATAGCTCCTATTTTGTGATTTATTTTCTTCTTTTTTTCATAATTTGTCATTTCCCGGCTTTATTTTGAAGCTGGCAACTTGTGCTCGTTAAATATCGCTGATTGATTTAAAGTCCAGAGGGCCGTCATCGACTCGTGACCCCTATGATGTAAGACTTGACGTCTCTGGCTCCGCCCCTCTCATGAAGACGCCTCTCGTTGGTGCTGACGGAGGAACGAGCCGAGAGCAGTTCGTCGTATATTTAATGTACAAAACAGAGCTCGATGTACATTGTTTTTGCTTGGCTTTATATTTGTATCGGTGTGAAATGTTGTCGTGTCACAGCACATATTTTGAATGTTGAATGGATTGTAAATAGCGTCACTAACATTTCTCCAGGAGGTCAGACTGTGTGTGACTTGAGCCCCGATGCCTCCGTGTTACAGGAGTGTCTAGAGATGAAGGGGGCTGTTAGTGAGAGCCTCGTGGCGGAGTTTACCTTTTCTTTATCTAACACGTCCCACAATATATTTTACTGAATGAACCAACAAGGTGACACTTCATTTGGGTTTTCCCACTGAAAAGCTAGTTCTCGTATTATTTCACCGCCTCCACGTTTCTCGTCCGTGTTTCTGACATTTGTAATGTTTGTTCTGCAGTTAAAGTACTGAAACCGTTCTGTTAACGCCGCTAAGTTAGTTCTTTGTTGCAGTCTAAACATGTTGCTAATGCAAAGTCCAGAGTTTAGTCACGATCAGTTCTGTTTAGTACTTAAGTTGGGTTGTACTTGTACTTCTTTATTCTATGTTTTACTTGCTCATCCTGTTCTTTAAACACACGGTGAACCTGTTACTCTGGACTTTGCAGTTCTACAGTTTCTACAGGCTGAGATGGAAACTACCCTGAAACTAAAGACTAAGTTACACAATTTGGTTTCATTACCTTAATTTTCCAGACAATGCTTTTGGAAGTACAGCATCAGTACTTGTACCTGAAGACATGTCCCACCTGTGGACAACATGTTCTTGGGTCTGCGATGAGACTTGTAGCAGAATGATGTGGGTGAGAGTGAAGCCAGATGATGCTCAGCCTCTCGGCTCAGTGGAGAAGAAGCCAGGCTGAAGCTCGTTCACCTAAAGCAGACGTTTCTAATTCTAGTGAAAGTAAATGTATATAGTTATATCATTACACGTTTGTGTAAATAATGCTGTGGGATCAACTTACACATGTACTGTGACAGCGTCGCTCTTCATCTGCACCGTTTTAACAGTGAAATAAATGAGTTTATCCTTCAGTTTGAGTCCATTTGTTCACGTTAAGACAACTCGGACAAGTTTAATTCATTTAAACGTAGTTTCATTGCTAATATACTGTTATAACAATGTCATAGGATAGGATGCCATTACAAAAGCATAAGTTAAAAGCTATAAAAAGACATTGTTATAGTATACTGTGAAAAGAAAGTATTCCATATATAATTATGATACACTACACATACGATATATAGTGACTAGAGGGCAGCAGTGTTACATCATTTAATGAATCATAAACATTACACGAGTTAACCTTTATTTGATTTATTTGTATGATCCGGTCAAAGAATCAAACTGCTAAAAATACCACAGGTATTAACATTTACACTAAAAACACTGTCAAAAATGTCTGCCTAATAAGTGCACGATAAAATATGCATTGAACACCCAGACACGCGCAGAGCTTGATTAAGTAAGCGCCCAGACAGGGAAGTTGGGGTGATTTCCTCATGCACACACACACAAAATGTAGGTACTTTTCGAAGCACGTGCACCAAATCAATGTCATGTTAATCATGGGCTGAGGGAGGACGTGTTGGGGAAGAGGGGGGAGAGACGTTAAAAGGGGTGACCAACAACACTTCCCACTGAAATGAAAGTTACTTTTTAGGTCATGGCTGTTACTTGTAATTTATATTAGTCCACACAAACACTCCATTCATCTGCTACTGGCCCGGCCCGTCTGTCAAATTCTAAAACTCAATGTGGCTCCTGAGCCAAAAAGTTTGCCCACCCCTGATATATAGTGATGGTATAGTATGTTGAAAATGTCTAAGTAAAACATCAGTACCTTTTACTGAAATACATTTTCCATTTCCCAAAGAGCAGAATGTTGTTCTTGGGTCTGTGATGACGGACTTGAAGAATGAAGTGGGTGAGAGTGAAGCCAGGTTGAAGCTCGTTCACCTAAAGCAGACTTCTAAAAACTAGTTCCAGTAACTAGTAAGTCAGTAGAATTAGAAATATTTTCATCGTAAAATAATACTGTGATCGACTTAAAAAAGTGGCATAAATACATCTATCCACATTTAGTCATTTGTTCACGATTCAGAAAGTCAGACATCAACATGGAACATAATTTAATTCTCTTCCAAGAAAAATCAAAACAGAGCACCATCTGTTAAAATGAATAGCTTCAAATTAAATATTCTATCTAGAAAGTTCTCCTTGACAAACTGTAAGGCCGCAACAAGAACCTGCAGACTCAGTGATTCCTTTAACTTCCTCCAATCATTCCACATATAATAGTGTACCATGAAAGTGTATTAAATGAGTTAATATGGCTTTAAGTTTCCAGTTCTCTTCGTCCGATAGCATAAAGAAGCAACCTGCCTGTAACTTTGTGACAAAACCTTCTGTTGGCAGGAGCTTCTTCCTGGAGCCAGCAGCCTCAGTGGTTCTGCAGTATACACAGTATACACAGTATACACAGTATATAGTCGCTTAAATCAGGAAAGGGTTGTGCAAGTGATATCCTCCAACACTGATTCAGTACAGCAAACATTCAGGCGTTTTAAAACATGAGCAAATATCACCTACAGCGGTAACAGCTTGTCTTGCTTCAAGCATTTTAGATGAAAAGAAACAATTGTTTTTCATTAAGAGGCACACAGGACAGCTGTTCTTTGCAGCAGGGTGGGTGTTTACTCATCCAGACCACATGGATAATTCAGTCTCCTCAAAGATCAGGTCCAACGACAAAAACACGACCGCAAAGTTCAGTTACAGGCGAATGGCACAGATGAGGAACAGCGACATGACATCCCCACAAAGCGAGCACACGTTGGCTGTGGTCTTCATCGTGTGTTGGGTCTGGTTATCAGACCGCTCGTCTTCATCGTCTGGATCGTCACCGTTAAGTTGTCTTCCATTTAGTTTAGCGTTTGTTCGCCAGCATGTCGATGTCACGCAGCCGACTCAGACTTTGACGAAGGTGATTCTGAGAGGTTTGTTCTGGATCTGCCAGCGAGAAAACAAGACAAAGTCAGCAATCAAACACAATAAAACACGACGTGTACAATGATCTAAGTACCCGACCTGTTGTGGGCCATGTGGCTCTTCACGAGGTGTCCGGCTGCCAGAGCGGCCATCAGGGAGAGCTCCCCCGCCAGCACGGTGGCACAGACCACTCGGGCCAGCTGACGGGCGTTCTCGCCGGGCTGGCTGGAACTGGTACCCTGGACGCCGAGCATCTAAAAACACACCGATGGTTCCAGTTATTTGGTGAAAGCTGTCAGCAAAACATCAGAAAAAACAGGTTTCTCATCTCAGACTGTTTAAATCCAGCCGGTTGTATCCTTATCCGTGAAAATAAATAAACAAATGTAACAGTTATCTAAAACTACCTTGTACAGAAGTGAAATAACTCGGTGTGCTGGTGGTGTTACCTGCAGACAGGCCTGCTGAGGCGCCAGGTTGGTGCCTCCTCCCACAGTGCCCAGCTCGATGGAGGGCATGGTGCAGCTGATGTACAGGTCCTCCCCCTCTGCACCAGCAAACTCCATCTGAGTGATGCAGTTGGAGCTCCCCACCGTCTGAGCCGGGTCCTGAAACGAGCAACACAGCAACGTCACTCAACAACACAGCAACTTCACCGTTTTAAACACACTGAGTATTTGTGTCTTCATTCTGAACCGTCTGGATTTGTAACATATATTCAGAGTAACTGAAGGCTGATCTCTTACCTGTCCACAGGCGATGTAGATCGCTGCTACAATGTTGGCAGCGTGAGCATTAAAGCCTCCGATGCTGCCGGCCATCGCCGAGCCCACCAAGTTCTTGTTGATGTTCAGCTCCACCAGAGAAGCTGAGCTGCTTTTCAACACCTACGCACACATTCATGGGTTTAGTAGGACATGAGTGATTTAAGAAACAGTGAACAATAAACTGTGAGTTTGGTTTTCGTCATCTTTACCTCCCTGACCACCTTGGCAGGGATGGTGGCCTCAGACACGGCGGACTTTCCCCGACCCAGGACCCAGTTAATGGCAGCAGACTTCTTGTCGGTGCAATAGTTGCCGCTGACCGACAGCACCTCCACATCTGGATACTGCTGTCGGAGTCTGTGCAGAGCCTGCTCCGTCCCCTGAGGAGACACACACAGACAGGTTCACAGCAGACAGACAGACAGCAAAGTGAGCCGGCTGGAAACGGGAGCGAGAGTGGCATCGGTACCTTGGAGAGCATGTTCATGCCCATGGCGTCTCCTGTCTGAGACTGGAAGCGGATGTACAGGTTCCTCCCAGCTAAGCCCACCATCAGCTTCTCCAGACGAGCAAACCTACCAAAAGCAAACATTAGATTCATCTGTGCATCCTCCGGTACTGCAATAACACTGTGTAGGTGAGACAAAAAGGAAACCCTTCAACCATTCTGCCAGTGTTTTCTGACCTGCTGGTCTGGTCGAAGGCCTCCTGGATCAAACTGAACCCATCAGAGGTCTCGAGCCACACTTTGACCTCAGCAGCCCGGCACGCCGAGGGCAGCCTCACCACAGGACCCCTCGTCATACTGTCAGCCAGGATCCTGCTGCTGCAACCTCCACTCAGCTGAACAGGGAATAATATAAGGGTTAGAACAGAACACACACACACACACACACACACACACACACACACACACACTTACAGAAAGCGCTCTACATCCTCTGTTGGTGCTGGCGACCAGGCATCCCTCTGTGGTCGCCATAGGAACATAGAACTGCTTCTCATCCAGCAGAAGAGGACCGGCGACTCCGACCGGCACCGGCATGAAGCCAATCACGTTCTCACAGCAGGTCCCCATCACCTACGGGACCACAACACAAAGGGATGCAGAACAACTCAACACCAAGCAGCTGAGACATTTTATTTAAAGTGTGACGGTGAATGTGCTCATAGATTAAACGACATGAGACACGTGTTCATACAGACGTTCCTGGTTATTGTAGTTTCTAGTAGAGCTCGGAAATATATTAATATTAAATCGATATCATGATATGGGACAAGTTGTCATCTTAGATTTTGGATATTGTAATTATTTATTTATCAAAAACATCATTTTGTATTATGAAAAAGCAACATGACAAAGGTGTTGTGAATACCTTAGAATAGTCGTAGTCCTTATAAGGAAGAGAAGCCAACGCAGACGGAACCGGCAGTTTGGGTGAAAGCATTTCCCTCCTGATGGCTACGCCCCTCTCTGGAGTCTCCAGGACGGATTCCAGTTTGTAGTTGAGGATGTTACGAGAGGTTACCAGGTTCATCACCTCTTTATCGCTTAGAAAACGGGTCCCCCGCTGCAAAGAAACATTTATTAAACCTTCAAGCAAATACAGAACTACAGACATCTTCTGCAACGATTCCCAGGTCCTACAGCAGCTCACCTGAGGATCTGAGAGGACGGCCATACATTCCTCCAGCGTCCGGGCCTCTGAAGTGCAGCCACTTGGAGGAACACAAGGTGTCTGAGCAAGAGTTTCCTCAAAACAGGAAACACAGGGGCCGTTCTCCACCGGGGCTCCTGGAGCAGCCTCTGTTGTGGAGGAATCATGTGAGACAAGTGTCACGCTAAGCGACAAAGCAAATTACATCAGAGATCGTGTTTTTTCCATCTGCGAGTCCAGACATCACAGAGCTAGCAGTAACAATTAGAAGTCTCACCCTTCTGTCTGAAAGCCACGTCAGTCTCAGGGGGAAGTTTAGAGTCGAAGACAGCTGGCGAGGCAGCGCCGGTTGCTGAAGGACCGTTGGTGGTTGTCTGGGGTTTCAGGGCCGGGAGGTCCCTCCTGCAGCCGTCTCCTGCCATCCTGGGCTTCTGGGTCGGAGGAGAGCTGATGATGGGACTCATGAGGGACAGGGAGGACTCCGTCTCCGTTTGCTCAAAGAAGACGTACTTCACAGCCAGGAGCAGAGCAAGGCCGAGAGTTATCACCTGTTCCAGGTCCATGCTGGGAGAGACAAAGTCGTGCATCAGTAACGCTCAGTTTATACTCGCCGTGGTGAAGCCGGCGCGAGGCGTGCTGGGTCGTACACCTCAGAATTATTATAACTGTCACAAATAGTTCATTGATAAAAGCACTATTTACACGTCAGCGCACTGAGCATGAACGCTTGTGTTCCACGTATAGACAAAGCTGAAGCTACTGCACAGGAGTTAATAACAGGGAAACGTGTTCACGGAATGAGGAATCTTTTACCTGGTGAGCTTCAGAGGCCTCATGGTACCACCAGCGTCCAATCTCGTAGCCATGGGCCCGTCCACCGAGCGGTTCTGACCCGGATGCTCGGCTGCTAGTCGAGTGTGTGCATGAACCAAGGCCAGGCCCAGAGACTGAGGAGGATATCAAAGAGACAGATGCTTAACATGCTACATGACTCCACCTTTAGGCTGATGTTTTAAACCAGTTATACACAGCGGAGTAATAAACACTTTCTCACCATGATGATTTTGACCCTCTGGGTCACAGGATTGGGCTTGTTGTCCTCTTCTTCAGCCAGCACACGGGCAAAGTGGCTCAGCTGCCAGATCGGACGGCCCTCACGACTTTCCCTGGACAGCTGTTATACACACAAACATGCAGCATGAGGACACAGAGATCCACTGTGAGATGCAAAGCATTTCACACCGTAATATAGACTCTGACTCTGACAGCTGGACTGGGTATCAGATACCATCATTTCAATAAGCAACACTTCAGTACATTTATATCTATGTATATATTTGTTACATTTATTCTACAAAGTAATGTTTAAGTCAAGCCTGATGTTGTTTAACACATAAGAGAATAATCCCAGTCTCTTCCACACAGTGAGGCACTCCGCTTAGTAATCAAACACCAGTATCGGATCAGTACTCCGCAGCGGTCAATACCCAAAGCCCCGGTATCGATATTGATGAAATCAGATCGGTGAATCCCTACTACGATTCTCCCTAATGTTTCATATCTTCCTTACCTCCAGCACCAGGGAGACACACGCAGGGAAGAAGGTCATGAAGACAAAGTAATTGGCCAGGACGGACATACAGCCGAAACAACACATGATCTCTAATTGAGGCACACCTGGAAAACAATAGAAAAGAGTGAAGATTTTATTTCACCACCATCGTAGAGTATTCAAAATAAAAACATGAATATCAGTGCTCCTCACCTGACATGGTGCCAACCCCAATGACCAGACACTCCACCAGAGCGTCCAGGGTGAAGGTGGGGCCCAGGATGGCCATGCCCTGGGAGATGTTCTCCCTCACCTCCTCCTGCACACAACACACGGAGCGATAGCACTAGTCAGCGACACCTCAACTGCATCGTTCGTATGAATCAACACAGATCTTATTTCAGTGTGTGAGAGACAGTACCTGAGAGTTTGAGCTGAGGGCAAATTTGGCCAATGTACAGGCTTTGGACAGGTCAATGAGCAGGAGAAAGAACGGCAGAGCTTCACTGCAGGAGAGAGAGACAAATGTCAATCAGGGAATGTCCTGGTGTCTACATTGTTGAAAAGCCAAAGAGGTCCACGAGTGGCACGGACATTCATACGGGTCATGGTGTCCTCTGTGACAGTGTTACGATCCTTCCAGTGACATCTTTAATCTCAGAGCTCTGGTCTTATTATGTCTCTTTGATATTCACATTGATCGATGTGTAATAAGTTTTAACGCCAATTCTTTATCGCAAGTGGAAACAATGGCCAGAGGACACACTGTATATCACATGACGGACGACTGACTTTTGATCTCACTGCCATACTACTTGTCTTTTGTTCATCTATTAAACTGTGTTAACTGAGGTAAGAGGACTTCAACATCTGTTATAAACCGGTGAGCTATTTGTATGAATCTGTCTGCTGAACAGTAAATATGTCACTGCATTTGAATCACTTACTTAAGACCTGTCAGCTCTTTCCCAAAGAAGTGGATGACCACTGTGCTGAAAACAAAGCTGGAAAACACAGTGAACAACCCCGCAATACCTGTAGGAAGAGAAGATGACATAACAGTAAGAACCAACACAAAAACATACAGAACTAGCTTCATAGCTTAAATAGATGAGTTATAAGTGCAGTTATATATATGCGCCGTGGCCATTACATTTCCATGCTGAACACGCTACAACTTTCATACTGACCCAGTATATATTTGGAGCCCAGTTGTCTCAGATTCTTGAACTGGAAATAGATGTAAACGATGGCCATGCAGCGTGTGATTGTTAGGATGATTACGTCGCTGCTGTGGATCTTCTGTAAGAAAATAAGCACAGACATATGTTTGCATTTGAGATTAGCTGCCAGCCCTCCTCCTCCTTTGAGACTCACCTCCTCGACTTTGGGGCACTCATTCCAGCTGCACATCTGGCTGCTGGCTGTCAAGTTGTTGTTCATCGACACCAGGCAGACGGTGAGAACCAGGGTGCCCACTATTACCTCCCACGGGTGGGAGGCTACCAGCAGGCCGTGGAGCCTGAACAGACGTGCCAACATGGTCACAGCTCGGGTCACAGACGCACCTGAGAACATGACACAATAATTAACAATCAGTTATCCAGTTGCAAAACCTACCATAGACTATAATATAGCTTCATCTTTACGGCTATAGCTACCGTGAAATATAAGCATTTAATTCACAAGGTAACGTTACAGACTCACTGAACTGTACTCTTTAAACATTTATAAAGACAGAAAACATCAGTGTTTAAGGTGACAGTAAACGTTTTCTTAGCTGCTAAATGTTAACTACATTTAGCAGCTAACACACACGGGCTAGCGTTAGTGTTGGTTAGCATTAGCTACATTTCTAGCAGCTAACTCACAGAGGCTGGTGTTTGCATTGGTTAGCATTAGCTATACTTCTAGCAGTTAGCTCACAGAGGCTAGCGTTAGCATTGATTAGCATTCGCTAAAGGTCACTCCGTCCCTCCGCTCTTTACGAACACTTTCACAGTTTTACTAACTGAAGAAAACATGTTGAATTCGCGTACGTTTAAATGTTAGCTTCCCCGTGGTCAGAGAGTCCTTTCCATGGTGACAGCGGTGCCCCTTATCCAGAAGTCGCTCAGCTAGCTTACTTCATCTTCACGTAACGACACAAACATGGCGGTGCGGAAATCCCAACGTGACGGTAAACGTCACTTAATGTTACGTCAGGGGGCGTGTTAAGGGGCGTGTTAAAAGGTGACGCAACGGTGAAGACTGTGGAAATTTATATATGCATATATATACAAGTACAGGATGTACATATATGTACATATATATCTATATATATATATATAGATATATATATATAGAGAGAGAGAGATAAAGTAAATATAAATGTAAATAAATATATATTATACATACAATAAAGTAGTAATATCATATATATATAGAATATTACTACTTTATCAACCACTGCACATAGTACAGGTATTGCAACAACAAAATGCAGTAGAGTGTGTACAAGCATGTACAAAATATAATATCGAATAAACAGAAATAGTAATACAGTACGAGCAGTGCAGGTGTTACAGAAAATACAGCGCAGAGTGTAATTACAAGTATTATACGAATACAATTGTCACAAGTAGATTATCCAACCAGAGATCGAATCAACTATAATCATATTAAAATGATTGCTGAGCAACAAACCTTGTTACTTAAATTTGATTCTCTTAATATCTGTCAGGTTTCATCAAGTCTATCGTGTGTTCAGTACTCAGCAGCAGTTTCATTGGAAAGGTAATTCAGTCAGATTCAGACAGGTCTCCATTATCAATGGATTACCAATTTTTATTTTTCTGACGTGTTGTTTCACTCAAAGAGCCGCTCTGTGCTCTTCATGGTGTGTTTACATTTGATATCAGTTTAATCAAATCAAGCATGTCCTGTTAATGTTGCCTGTGAGCTGGCTCCACAGTTCAGTCTCTTACAGCACCACGTTGTTCTCCAGCAAAACACAGCATTTGGAATTTGGAACAAAATACATTTGAAGTTAAAACTTATCTTCAAGAACAAATACTTCTGGAAGTTTGAAGCAAACGTGAACATGTGTTTGAGTTTGTTGACAGCAAACATTAACTTAGAACGAGACAAAACATCTTTCTCTCACATAAATGGAAATCTTTTATAAGCACAATATTTAATGTTCAGGGCTATGCTGGCTGTAAATACCAACAGTTTAAATAGTCTTGAGGTCGTAAAAGCCACCGGTTCCCTCTGAGTGATTTGCATATAATATAATTACACCTGTTTTATTTCATTTATTTCCTGATACCTGTTGAGTTTGTGCTCCTGGTCTGAAATGACTTTGCAGAGACAACAAACTTCAGATGCACTTTAAAATATTTAATTTATTTCAGCATTGGCTTAAAAATGCTTCTCTTTTTTATTTGCTTTTGAATGTATCAGCTACAGGAAGACAAGTCATAAACTTGCTATAAAAAACAAACAGAGATAACTTTGAAGATAAGTTCTTGTCCAAATGTTTTGTTCAGTCATTGAAGAAATAAAGTCAAGTAACGTTGTTCTTCGTCTGTCTTATGACTGCCTCTACCAAAACGTTACTTTTTAAATTGCATTTCAGAGATCATTTTAGGCATTCATTTGTATTATTCAGTGTTTATTTGCTTGACACGTAAATCCCAACATCTTTTCTGTGCCAAAGTCAGAATGGGATTTTGCCAAATTAGTTTTTCTTTATCTTTTGCAGTTCTGCCTCTTCTTTAAGATGACACAAATCACTGTGTTTTCATTCATCCTCTTTAATCAGCTGCATGAACGGTTTGTTTATGGATGGCAGTCATTTACGCACAGCTCCATTCGCGCTCTTTAATTCCTTTTTTAACATGTGCCTGTAACAAAAGCCAAGTCTTTGTTTATCATCACTGGTGACGTGTGAAACGCCAAACAACACTCTTTTTTGGCGGCTCCTGTCTGTAATTTGTGCAGCTCACACTTTCTCTGAGCCCTCCCTCTTTCTTTCCGGGTTATTGGTGAGAGCGCAGCGCAGTCCTCTCCTCCTCACCAGAGACGTAACGCAGCCTGACGTTCAGAGCGCGTTGCACCTCTTGACCCTCTTTATGTTTTGGATTATTGTGGCAAATGACATCTCGGTCTGCTGGCTAATGGAGAGCTGTTTCAAGTTGATATTGCCAACACACGTCGCACCAGTTGTGCACTCTTATATTTCTCCTGCAATCGGTAAGTTTCTTCTCCGATTTATTTTTTGCTCTAGGATATTATTTATTATTAAATATCTTTATGACACAGAAACCGATGCATGGACACAAACATCATCCTCGTTTTGACAACTTTTAGGGTGTGACTGAATGCAACGGTTCCCCGGCGTGTTGCTGACCGGTACCTGCGTAAGGAGCAAGGTGAGCGTGCATTCAATCATTGTTTCAGTCAAACCCAAACATCTGGTTTTCATGCTTCATGTGACTTTCTCACTTTAAATGTTATGTTAATGACAAAAAAACAACGTTAGTTTTGGTTTCCTCTCTCCACAGAATGAAAACGAGATGTGCCGTTTATTCCTTCCTCCTCCTGATACTGTGGACTCTATGTGTCCTGCTATTGGTCAGAATGGAGCACAGCGACTTCACAGAGTACTTTCCTCCCCGAGCATCTTCAGAAAACATTCAAATATTTCACAAGTACAACATTAACTGCTTGGCTATATACGACATGGACCCAGTGGAGGTGGGAAAGTCACTGGTCATCGTGCGGAAACAAGTTGTGGAGGACAAGGAGGAAAATCTGGTTAACCTCACGTCAAACTGCCCATTATTTATCAAGTCCAGGGGTTATGATGGTGTGTGTCTCTCAGAGGAGGAGAAAGACTTTCCTCTTGCTTACTCACTGGTTGTGCATAAATCTGCCCTGATGGTAGAGAGACTCATCAAAGCGCTGTACTCCCCCAGAAACATCTTCTGCATCCACTATGATCAAAAGTCTCCGGCTCTGTTCATCTCAGCCATGGAGGGTTTGGCCCGCTGTCTGCCCAACGTCTTCATCGCCTCCAAGCGAGAGTTCGTCTTTTACGGAAGCGTCAGTCGACTGAAAGCTGATCTCAACTGTCTGTCCGACCTTTTGGGGTCAGATGTCAAGTGGAAGTACGTCATCAACCTCTGCGGCCAAGATTTCCCCCTCAGGTCCAACATCGAGCTGGTGTCGGAGCTGAGGAAGCTGAATGGAGCCAATATGCTGGAGACATGCCGACCCAGCGAGCTTAAGAAGCAGCGGTTCACCTTTCACCACAAGCTGAGTAACGCCAACATTGAAGACGGAAAACTGCTCGTAAAGACGGATCAGGTGAAGACCCCACCGCCGCACGGCATCGAGGTGTTCTCCGGAAATGCCTACTTCGTCTTGTCCCGGGACTTTGTTGTGCACATGGACTCCTCGGTCGTGGTGAAAGATTTTTTGGCCTGGTCAGAGGACACCTACAGCCCAGACGAACATTTCTGGGCCACACTTGTGCGACTGCCGGGCGTCCCCGGAGAGGTGCCCAGATCGCAGCCCGACATCACCGACCTGATGAGCAAGACCAGGCTGGTGAAGTGGCAGTACCTGGAGGGCAGCCTGTACCCACCCTGCTCAGGGAAACACGTCCGCAGCGTTTGTATTTATGGCGCAGCGGAAATGCGTTGGTTGCTCAACTACGGTCACTGGTTCGCCAATAAGTTTGACCTCATGGTGGACCCCATTGTCATTCAGTGCCTTGAGGAGAAGCTGGAGGAAAAACAAACGTTATTCCAGTCAATGGCATCTCATACCTGCCATGAGGATTAAAGCAAAAGCTACAAGAGATCAGTCGATTTATCAGTTATGGATCAAGAGAAGATGAATCAGCAACAATTCTGATGATCGAGTAATCGTTTGAGTAATTGTTTGACACATTTAATGGTTCCAGCTTCTGAAATGTAAGGATTAGCTGCTTTTTTATCTTAAATTGTCCTTTCCCTTTGGATTTTGAACTGTTGGAGACATTTGATGTCATCATCTTCAGCTATTAAAAACAGGTTTACATGTACCAAAAGCCGCGTCTTTGTTCATCATCACTGGTGACATGTGGAATTCCAAACATTTGTTTGTTGGCAGCTCCTGTCTGTCATGCAGTTCGCTTCTCTGAGCCGATCCCTCTTTCTTTCCGGGTTATTCGTAAGAGCGCTCCTCACCAAAACGAGACTTAACGCAGCCTGACGTTCAGAGCGCGTCGTACCTCTTGACGAGCTCCAAAAGTTGCTGAATGTAGCAATGAAGTCGCAAAGCCATCACCACTGAGGAAGTCAATGAGGAAATGACTACTTCTCTCTTGATTTATTACCTCAGTAAACATTGTAAACATGAGTTTATGGTCTCAATCTCTAGTTGTTGGAATGCTGTGAAGCAACTATTGTTATCCTGTTTCTCTTCCTTCAACTTCCATTTCTTCCGTACCTATTTTGGCTCTCTTCTTCTTCTTTTTTTTTTTGAAATACAAAAATTCTGCATTTCCCCCTGCGCCCCACCTGTAATACCACCCCGCGCCTCACAGTTTGAGAACCACTGGTTTAAACAACGGAAGGATGTGGTAACATTGCAGCTGCAACACAGATACGTTCGAATGCAACAGTGCATTAAGAGGTGGTGAAAACATTCTTCTGTGAAACACACAATGTCAACCACACAGTGAGAAGTTACAGGGTTTTAGTGCGAGCTGGTGCACTCACCAAATAATCAGTAAATAATAGTAATGTTAGCTTCAGATTAGTTTAAATAAATACTTCAAATTCAACCACAGACCTTCTATTGCAAACCAAGTCGACCTACGGGTACAAATAAAAGGAACCTGACCCTGAACCTTCAACGTGACTGTCAGAGCCTCGGGCAGCTCTAATTCTTTGTCCTTTCATGGTGGACTGAGGACGGACCGGACGACACAGAGACTCACTCCGGCCTCTCAAGGTACTCGTGGTATTACAACACAGGTCTCTGGGCTTTGTGTTTGTTTCAGGTCAGACTGGTGTAGGGATGTGGTTATTTTAAGTCTCTACTTCCTCTTCACTCTCTCTTGCTCTTCATTCTAACATGAGCTGTTTTTATGAAGCAGTCAGAACTATAACAGGAAGTAGAGTGGAAACCAGATCCAACCTCTTTGAGTCATGAGACTATAGTTTAGAAGAACTATATCTGCTGTTTGGAAGGCAAGGCAAGTTCATTTGTACAGCACATTTCAACAACAAGGTAATTCAAAGTGCTTCACATCAAACCATTAAAAGCATCAAAACACAAGGCAAAAGAAAAGGAGATTTTAAAACAATTAAAGAAACAGTGTAAGAAATAAAATTCAGTCGTAAAATGCAGAAATGCAGGAAATTGATAAATATATGAATTGAATGTGGTTCAATTAAAGGCAGCAGCAAACAGAAAAGTCTTCAATCTTGATTTAAATGAGCTGAGGGTCTCAGCAGACCTGCAGCTTTCTGGGACTTTGTTCCAGATATGTGGAGCAGAAAAACTGAACGCTGCTTCTCCATGTTTAGTTCTGACTCTGGGAACAGAAAGTAGACCGGTCCCAGATGACCTGAAGGGTCGGGATGGTTCGTAAGGTAGCAGCAGATCAGAGATGTATTTTGGCCCTAAACCATTCAGTGCTTTGTAAACCAACAGCAGGATTTTAAAGTCAATTCTTTGTTGGACAGGAAGCCAGTGCATTGTAAACCAACAGCAGGATTTTAAAGTCAATTCTTTGTTGGACAGGAAGCCAGTGCAAAGACCTCAGAACTGGAGTGATGTGGTCCACCCTCCTGGTCTTAGTGAGGACTCGAGCTGCAGCGTTCTGAATCAGCTGCAGCTTTCTGACGGACTTTTTACAGAGACCTGTAAACACACCGTTACAGTAGTCCAGTCTGCTGAAGATAAATGCGTGGACAAGTTTTTCCAAATCCTGTTGAGACATAAGTCCTCTAATCCTTGATATATTCTTCAGGTGATAGGAGGCTGATTTTGTAATTGTCTTGATATGGCTGTTCAGGTTGAGGTCTGAATCCATAACTACACCTAGATTTCTGGCTTGGTTTGTGGGTTTTAACATCAGTGACTGAAGCTGAGCGGTGATTTTCAATTGTTCGTCCTTGGTACCAAAAACAATTACTTCTGTTTTATCTTTGTTTCATTGAAGAAAATTCTGGCACATCCAGTTGTTGATTTGTTCAATGCAGTTACCCAGCCCTTGTATGGGATTATAGTCCCCTGGTGACATAGTTATGTAGATTTGTGTGTCGTCTGCATAATTATGATAACACACTTTGTTGTTTTCCATAATCTGAGCTGGTGGAAGCGTGTAGATGTTGAACAGAGGAGGCCCCAGTATTGAGCCTTGGGGGACACCACATGTCATTTTAGTCAGCTCCGATGTGTAATGAGCTACAGACACAAAGTATTCTCGGTCCTTCAAGTAGGATTCAAACCAGTTAAGTGCTGTGCCAGAGAGTCCCACCCAGAGTTTTAGTCTTTCTAGGAGTATGGCATGGTCGACCGTGTCGAATGCAGCACTGAGATCCAGTAACACTAAGACTGAACTTCTGCCATTGTCTATGTTTAAGTGGATGTCGTTGAAGACCTTAACAAGAGCAGTTTCAGTGCTGTGGTGCTGTCGAAAGCCTGACTGGAAAACATCAAAGCAGTTATTTACGGCCAAGAAGTTGGTCAGCTGTTGGAAAACCGCTTTTTCAATTATTTTACTTAAAAATGGGAGGTTTGATATTGGCCTATAATTTTTCATCGTTGCGGAGTCTAAACTAGCCTTCTTTAGGAGCGGTTTAATAACTGCAGTTTTTAGGGCTTGTGGGAAGACTCCTGAGAGAAGGGATGTGTTTACAATATGTAAGAGATCAGTGGTCATGCAGTTTGAAATATTTTTGAAAAAGTGTGTTGGTAGAATATCCAAGCAGCAGGAGGATGACTTCAGATGTTGTATAATGTCTTCTAGGCTTCTACGGTCGATTGAATGAAATTGTGTCATGATATTTGAATGGATGTTATTCAGAGATCGGGACAACACATATCCTGTGGTTGGTGTGGAGGCACTGACTGCTTGTCTAATTTTCTGAATTTTGTCAGTAAAAAAGGAGGCAGATTGATTGCATGCCCAGGTGGATTGGAGCTCAGCAGCTACCGACACTGGAGGGTTTGTTAGCCTGTCGACGGCAGCAAATAAGGCGCGTGTATTGTTCTTGTTTTTGGTTATGATGTCAGAGAAGAATGACTGCCTTGCATTTCTAAGTTCCAAATTATAATTGTGAAGTCTCTCTTTATAGATGTCACAGTGAACCTGGAGATTAGTTTTTCGCCACCTGCGCTCAGCTTTCCGACACTCTCGTTTCTCTATTCTGACCAACGTAGCATTTCTCCAAGGAGATCTTTGCTTACCCGAGACAACCTTCACTTTAGTGGCTGCAATGGCATCAATAATATTTTTAACTTTAAAATTGAAGCCATCTACAAGCTCATTGACTGAGAGGCAAGAGAGGGCTGGTGTGGAGGAGAACTTGTGAATAAATAGTTCACTGGTGTTTTCAGAGATGTAACGCTTTGTCACAACCTCGGTTTGGACATTTGTGTGCAAGGAGATTGCACTCTCAAAGAAAACACAGAAACGATCAGAGAGTGCAACATCAGTC
>NC_136651.1:2337855-2407855 GCF_949748355.1 Melanostigma gelatinosum | reverse complement strand
TTAAAAAAACAAACAGTGGTGAGAAATGAAGAGAGCTAAAGATGTCCCCTTTGGCATTTTCCTCTCTCACATCAGAAGATACCTTGGTTTACATCGAGGGGAAGGCGACGAGCGTTTTCTGCTGGGTGGAAATTATGTTTGTTTAAATAACTCATTTAATCATAAGTCCAGTAATCCAGGAAGGGATTTGCTTTGGAGGGTCTACCGGGCAGCAAATATCGCTTTCCCCCAGCAGGCTGTCCTGTTCTCCATTCCGTCAGTCCGGCAATTGTGAAAATCAGTCCTCGGATCTTTTTTAAAAAGTCCTCCATAAAAATTTCATCTGGATTTTTTCACTCCACAATGTGTGTGTGTTGTTGTTGTTGTTTTTTACTCATCTCCTGAATTAACTGGGCTGACGTTCAGCCCAGGATTGGTCCCTGCGGTTCGGTCCTTCACCAGGCTGCGGTCTCTCCCATCTCCGGGCCCTGGTGGGACATGGGAGCGCTGTAGCTGGAGTTACTCGCCAAGGAGAACGGAGGACTGGGTCCGCCCCCGTACGCCTCCCCGGGGACCGGCTGCAGGGAGCCCGGTAAGCCCGGCTCCGGACTCGGGGTTTCCGCGTGGGAGATCATGTCCGTGAACCTTTGGTCGTCTGACGGGTGGTGGCCCGATCCCTCCATGGCTCCGGGTCCGGAGCCCAGGATGTACGGGGACTCGGCCGGAGACTGAGCCTGCGAGGATGGAGGGCCGTGGGGGAAGAAGTCGTAGTTACTGCCCGGTCCGTAATAGTCACCTTGGTATTCTGCGGAAAGAAAACACGGGGTTAGACTTTTCAATATGTATAAAAATCACCTTTCCTCCACCCCCCCCCCCCCACCCTAAGTGGTGAAATTGCTCATGTCCCATTTCCAACCAAGCGTTCTCCAAGCAGCCTCATTTGAGTGTATAAACAGCTCCACCTCAGCTCTCCTGCCTTTCTACACACTGCATTCATCTCCCTCACTCGCTCCTCCACGGATCCCTCTGCTGAGACCTCCGGATCCGGATGAGGAACTCCAGAATGAGATTTTCTCAGCCTCTCTGCATCTCTCTGTCTCCATCATGTCTGATGCAGCTTCCAGCAACATCTCCCTCTCCTCCACCTCACCGGGCCGTGGGACTATCTCCATCATTAACTCACTGACTGTGTTCATTATCGGTTCATCCAACAGTTCCAACAGGTCTATAAATCGTCATAAAATAGTGCACGGTGCCCATCACAGCTTCCTAAAGCTCAGTGTGACGTCTTTGCGTTGCGTGTTTTGTTCAACAGATACTCCAGAAACCCGAAGATGTTGAATATGCAGTGATATAAACCACAAAACAAAAGGTGCAAAATCCTCACATTTGAGAAGCTGGAACCAGACGATGCATATCGCAGCATTTCTGCTTGAAAAAGAACTTAAAACATGAGTCAACTATTAAATAATAATCCCAATGAATTGCCAGCCGAAGGAGTAATCAAGTAATTGATCAATCCTTTCAGCTCTGAAGACAGAAGTATTGCTCCTCTGGACAGCTGTTTTGTATTTCCACACCTTGCTGCTGTGTTTTTACCCAGAGTCACGGTGTCGGATCACCAGGTTTACCCCGCTCTGTTTCCATCTTTACTGCATCACACGCCTGTTCATATGGCAGCAAACCAGTGAGAACATCTCTGCTCAGGCCCACGTTTCTATGCAAATATCCACGTGCACGTATGCACCGCGCAGCAGCAAACGTGTGAAGGATCGATCCTCTGGGGACCATGAATGTCTGCACAGAATGCAATTAATCTAATCGCCAACGTTTGAGCAAAGCTTGAATCACGACTGACGTTTGTTCTCGTCTTAAATGATTAAACTTTCTCACGCAGCAACAAACCGGCATATTAATGACAGAAAACAGCCCAAATTCCACGCTTTCAAAGAAAATCTCTTGCACGCACTCGGATTTAACAAATATTCTCGACATCACCTCTAACACTGACTGACATGTTTACGCCTCTGAGAGGTTTCTGCAGAACCCGACGAATGTTTGATGTCTCCAGGTGTATTGTATTTATTCCTCATTGTCATCGTTGTTCATGAGTTTACTCAGAATGTATCCTGAATACTGTTGAAGGGTTGCAAATCATTCTCAGGAACAGATTTAGTCACTTACCTATATTAATATACAGCTCTGCAGATACTTTAGCGTTGATGCTCCCTGGTTCTAAGATATTTGTCTGTGACTTCTGCCTCCACCTCAGTACAACAGAAGTCAATGGGTTTTTGTTTCTGGTGCTCACAGCATTGGAAAGATGGATTTAAAAAATGAATTCTTTGGATAATCAATAAACTTCACTGTGAGCAGTTTAGGGACTATTTCTTCAGTAGTTCCAGAGAACCTTCCACAGCAAAAATATGTTTCCAAATATCTATAAACGTGGACAAATAAAACCAGTCAAATAGTAAATATTTTCTCCTACCTCGACCTCGTTGGGAAACGTCACGAGGTCAAGGAAAGATGTGACGGAGAATTCAAAGGACTCAGAAAAACAATACTGTGCTCAGAGTCAGAACATTATTCATAACACAGAAAACAACCGTAGGAGTGTACAAGTCCAGTCACGATCCTGTCCAAAACAGAATCACACCACTTAAAAGACCTTCTACAGCAGTGGCCTGAAGAATAATCAACACGAAAATATTATCTGTTCAGGGCTTTTATTGTGAAAGGGCAGAACAGAAGGAGTGGATCTGGTCTCAATGCCTTTGTCACCGTTGAAGGTTTTCCGTTCTGGTTTCGGACTACGAAGCCTCTGTGTTATTGTTTTATGAATAGAAGCAATACTCATACTGATGCCTTTATTTGCTCAGAAAATCAACCTTATTGCAAAAAAAATGACAATACTCGCTTTTTAAAATGATCTTATTGAGGGCCGGATGGTTGAGTGTATCCTTTGCTAAAGGAGACAAGAAAGGAAGCACTGAAGCACCTTTTCCTCAGCATTTAGAGGATTCAACCAGCTCTCATCACGGCTGCCACTTAAGACCACAGAACTACATGTAGATAACTCAACGGCTCCTTCCTTCTCTTTTGTGATACATTTGGGTGAACAGAGCCTTTTCTTGTTTCCTAGCAGTTCACACATGAATCCACTCCCGAGTGCCAAAGCACTCAGAGATCCGTCCAGTACAGGTTGGGACAAAACCAGCCGACCAGCTGCTGCACAGCTCCTCTCCCAGTCGCTCAGAGCAGCACCACGTGGTCAACCGTCCACTTTAACCTCAGCAAATACACGTCTTCACTTTCTTACCGAGGCTAAGATGAGATCGATACCACTCTCATGTTTGGGTGTTCAATATGAGGCGACAGCTCGTTAGCGTTTAGCTTAGCACAAAAACTTGAATGTGTACAAAAACAGAAGTTTAGAAATGACATTTATACAATATAGTGAGTTTTTTGCCTTTGAACAATAAACTGTATCTAGGAAGTGGACGTTGTTACCGAGACGTCACCAACTGGTTTGTGGACGGCCGCTTTGAAGCCTCTCGGCCGTCGCCATCTTGGTTTTTGCAACCAGAAGTGACACGAGAGGGCGGAGCTAAGTTCAACTAATTGCTGAATATGACATTTCTAGGCGACCAAAATGTTACGATTAACTTTCATGAAGGGAAAACACACCGTGAAAGACACGGACAACTCCCAGACCGGACAACGCTGTGGTAGCAACCTGTCAATCACTGTGTAGCCCCGCCCTAAAGCATCCCCTGCTTTATGGTCTGTGTGACTCTAAATGGACCATAATGTACTAATTGAACATCATGCTGTATTGAAGAAGACTTGAAACTAGAGATTGAGACATAAACTCATGTTTACAATGTTTACTGAGGTAATAAATCAAGAGAGAAGTAGAGTCATTTTCACTTCTCAGAGGAGTCGGGGGTTGCCGCCTAATTTGGACAGGGTCAGGCTAGCTCTCCCCCCTGTTTCCAGTCTTTATGCTAAGCTAAGCTAACCAGCTTCCGCTTGTATTTGACGTACAAACATGAGAGTGGTTTTGTCTTCTCATCTAACTCTCGGCAAGAAAGCGAATGAGATTATTTAACTAAATGTCAAAAATACGACGATCCTTTCAAGGGGACAACTTATGGCGGATTGACTTTTGCATATTGACGTATTATTCTCATAAACGATATTTCTTGAGATATTTATTCAAATACCATCAGAACAGTTTATAAAAGTATTTGTCCACTCCACATGTTGCAGCCATTAACAATCACAAACCTGCCGTCTGTTTCCCACCTCTTCCATATTCTCCTTTTAACCCCCCCCCCCCCCCTCCAAATCGCCGTCACATTAAATCCATTCTGTTCCAACAGCACCTTAAACTGAGATCGATGGCAGACTTCATCCCGCTGCTGCAGATGTTGCACTAGAATGTATTCCTGCTCTGCCACCATATGCTCCTCTCACTGCTGTTTCAGCACCAAACAGGCCCGAATCAGCAAAACTAACAGGTTAGATATCAACAAATATCTTGCCTCCATTTGCTGTTGCACGTGGCCGTTTTCAAATCACCAAGAGAAACAATAAGAGCCGACACGACTTTCACAAACAAAGCTAATTATTTGAGCCCCAGCTCGTTCGGGCCGACCTTGAGAATAAACAAGGAGTGTGTGTTGTGGCCTGCGTGGTGAATGTGTGTGATGGGGGGATTGAAGGGAGGGAGGGGGACGGCGTTGGCTCTGCAAGCTATAATTGCAATCCCGCATGCAGACGCACCATACCACACACACACACACACACACACACACACACACACCCGTCCGTCCCTCTAAGCAGCAGCAGAGGAACATAAGGAAGCAGCGAGCTCGGATAAAGGCGAACAGACCGGCCTCTGCTGCCGCGGCACAAAAGGGTGTGAAGAGCAAGAGAGAGACGAGAGTGAGGGATGGAGGTTTTTGTCCTCCTGTTTTTTCTCTCCCCCCCTCCCCCCCTCCCCCTCCATGCGCTTGCAGCCTTGACGGCTCCAGCTCATTGTATCCTCCAATGCCCGGGCCCTTCAGGTGTAGATGTGCAGGAGCTGTATAGAAACGGCTCTCAGACTGGCCATGAAAAACAAACAAAAACAAACTGCTGATCCACATGACGGGTGCGTCCCAGTTATTCCTGCAGCTCAATGCTGCTGTTGGTACATGCTGCTCACCTGCTATTGTCTCTCCAGTGATTTTGTTTGTTTGTCTTGATCCAGGCGACCAACTTAATAACCTGCAATCCAGATTTCTATTTCTCGAAGTGGTCTTGACAAGCTCCTTTTTATTTTGAAGGAATATTGATTTGAAGGACTTCACATTGTGTTGCAGTGAAAACATACAGTGAAGCGGATCCTTTTGTCTGCAATTCATTTTTCACACGCGGAAAATCCGCCGTATCTCCAGAACTCAATGGAAAGAAACTTTCACAATGAAACAGCTGCAAACATTTGCCAATTTTTGCCACACAAGCAAATGAAAGGCTTTCTATGTTCCGAGTCAGCGGTAAAATAGTCGGACAATGAGAGTAACATCACATTTCACCCCATCACATCCAGCCAAAATAATTCCTCCCGCCTTCGTTGACCACAAAGGTGTAGAATGAGAAATATTTGAATGGCCGTCTTTTTTTTACTGGATCCTTGACATGTTTTCTTTTCATTATTGCGAAGCCTTTTTTCCCTTTAAGAATTCAAATAATGAATCAAACGCTCCAGCGATGACTCTGCTCTAATGTGCTGCGTCTTCTTTAGACCTTAATCGTTTGCTAAAGGAACAGCTGATTTATTGTCAAAGAGAAAAGGAGGTGAGCGCAGAGAGGCTTTCGTCCACATGAACATGCGAGTGTACTTATTGCAGAATCAAGCCCCACAAATACTGCTGCTGCGCTTCATTTCTCCAGTTTACACTTGCTGTTTTTGATGTTCTCCGTTCTTCAATATAATAACATATCTTTTGAGATTAAATGTCTGACTGAAGTATGCCCCCCCCACCACCCATGATGCAACATTTCCCTACAAGTGTGTGATTGCAACAGGCCGTCTAACGTCCTCCCAGCTGTCTGACTAAGTGGCCGCATGTGACAGTCAGGCAGGTTTCATGCGTTTACTTATGAACTCAATCCTCCGACTCGGAGTCAAACACTGAACCGTCCCCGAGGTCGGCGTCAAATCAAGGACCGATCGCATGTTGTATCATTCAACAAGAGATGAATACATTTCAAAAGAAAACCCATGCAGATGAGCCACCCCGAGGTGACGCGTGCAGCGTTCAGTAGATAAAGAACCATCTCTGTGCAGACTCCTCGGTGCTGCTGAAGGTTGCAATTAAGTTACACAATAATTACGTGATTTCTTTTCAACAGAGCAGAATATTTCACATTAATGCCGCACTAGAGGCGCCAGTATGCGTTGACTCTGCTCGTGTTGTCACGAGACTCTGTTTCTTACCTCCGTAGTAGCCGTAGGCAACGGGTCCTAAAATGTCCGGATCCTCCAGCCGGCCTCCCAGGGGCCTCATCCTCCTCGGGCCCCTGAAGAAGGCGTGCCGCCGGGCCCCCAGAGCACTCAGCTGCTTCATCCGCCGCTCTTTGGATCTCCTGTTCTGGAACCAAACCTGCATGGACACCAGAGGGGCCGGAGGTCACAGTTATCAGCCGGTCTCATCGATTTTTAAGATCCACTTCAGTCTCCACAGCGTCACCACAACAAGAGCACAAGTCATGACGCTGCATTCATCAACTTCATGCAAATCATTTTAGATATGTTCACTCATCTTGTTTTGTAGTTTCAGAGGTTTTCTATGTAGATTTAAGCCTTTAAGGTGGATTTTCATTCTGAGGTCAGCACAGCGGTGATTGAGCAATATTTATATACTTCCAGTATTATTAAACTGTCTGTGGTGACATTCCTGTAAATAATACTGTATTATCGTTTTTCTCCATCTTATAGACACAAAAAATGAAGTATGCACACAAATCTAAATAGTTATTATTGAATTTCAGACTGAAGACCGATAAACTGTGAGAACAAAGCCGTTGTTTTCACTCAAATAAAACGTACAATCGATGAAATCTTAAGGGTTGACACTTTAAAGAGCTCCTATTCAACAACAACAACAACTTGCAACATATTTGCTGCTGGCTCATAATCATCCCAATTATCCGACAGCTCTGTAACCATTTGAAACTGCACTTACAGTTTCATTTGCATTCATTCTTGGATTTTAGCGTTTAAGTGGATAAATAAAACAATCATTGTGTGAAAGTTAAAACTAAAAGTGTTAAACCATAAAAACGCAGCGACGCTTCACAGGAAAAGCACAAACTAAGGAAATACAACATGAAAATCTTCCAGTGCAATATCAGAATTACATAAGGAAAGATGCTCCGGATATAATAAAGACATTATCATGAACTGGAACCAGTAACAAAAACAAAACGTTTTCCAGTTGCAGCAAAGAGCAACATGAACGTAACCCAGCACACAAACCTCACTGCAAGTTCAAATAAACAGTCAAAGCTACAAATCAGAGCACAAACAGCCTCGACGCTCCCGTCAGATAAAGCGTCTTTGAAGAGGAACAAAGGAGGATTTCACTAACACGCCATATGGAAGAATGTCTGCATTAGAAGCACATAACACATCTTCTTTCGCCTTTGCATCACTGCTGCATAATGATGTGTGCTCACCCCAGCCGGGCTGCACCAGAGGCAGAAAGTCCCACTGTGCAGCAGATTAACAGAAAACACACACACACAGAAAAAAAAACACCTAAACCCACTTAGGCTCTGTTCTGTGTGCTCCGGCGGGAAGAAGGGAAAAAAAAGGCGACACCTGCTTATTGAGAACAATCGTGTAACTGTAGGGTACATTTTTATGGAAATGCTCCCGCTCCCCTCGAGAGAGCGTTGCTTAGGGATTACACACACATGCTGGAGAAGCTCACAGGGCTCCCCGTGCTGAGAGCAACGGTATTTAACGTGCAGCGAACGAGGAGGATGACGAAACGCACAGAGAGAGAGAGAGCCTCCATTTTGGCTCCAAGCAACACAAACACACACACACACACACACACAGGGATGGACTGCCCGACTGATTGATTGATTTATTGGCTGTTTGTTTGAGCTCTGTTGATGCAGCTCTCTCTCTCGCACACAAACACACACACACACACACACACAGCCTGCAGTCAGTTTGTGATATGGATGAGGCAGAGCAAACAGGCTGGAAGTGAGTAAGAGCAGAGAGGTGGGAAAAAGGGGAAGGTGGTATGTAAATCTGTGAAATCAGCGATAATTACAGTGAGTGCACAAAAAGCCACATCACAGTTGGCAGAGATGGTGCTAATCATCCTGACACAGTCTGCACCCAGACAGCGAGTGCGTGTGTGTGTGCGTGTGCGTGTGTGTGCGTAAGGGTGAAACAACACATTGGCCCAAAACACGCTGGTGTTATTCTGCAAAAACATGTTTGGGGTTCCTCTCGCCTTTGGCAAACACCAGACTAACCTTTTTTACTGATTTCATGGCTGCGCACCACATTTGATTGCAGAAATAAACCGCTGGCTGCACAAAATAAATGATGTTCTTTTTATTTGTTTCATCCACGCGTCAGTAAATTGGATTACTAGATCTTAATTTCAGAGCATAAATGAACGCCTGCAGGTTTGGAAGCAGCGTGGAAAATTGGATGCAAACAGGAATGCAATTTTTATAGGAATATATAATATAATATATATATATATATATATATATATATATGTTGTTTAATCGTGGAGTGAGTAGCATTTAATTTGAAAATAATCTTCTATTTTTAAGTAATGTGTTAAATTAAATGTAAAAATGCTGAAAAATAGCAATATAATTTTGTCTATTTAAAATATTAAAAACACAAAATTCCTAAAACATGGCTTTCCATTGTTATGTGGGAATATAAAACTCATTTTAAGGCAACACACTGCTATTTAAATATATATGCAAACTGAAAAATGCTTCTATTTGCAAAGACAATGAAACGTATTTTTCTATCATTATTATTTAAGAAAATTCCATCAAATATACCACAAAAAACAACACACGCAAAATCCCAAATGTGGATTTAAAAGCTGCTAATGGAGCACATCATGCTTTGACATTTCTCTCACAGATGACGAGGCCTTCATTTAAAAAAAGAAAAAAAGAATTAGAGTAAAATGGAGACGTGGCTTCACCGTCTCTACTGAGTCTTTGTCCCCCGCAGACAGAGGCCGCTTCTTACCTGGATCACTCGCATGTTTAGTCCCGTTTCCTGGGCCAGCTGTTCCCGGATGTGCCGGGTGGGTTTCGGCGTGGCGACAAACGCGGCCTTTAACGTTTCCAGCTGCTTGGCCTTGATGGTGGTCCGGGGCCCGCGCCTCTTGGTCCCAGAGTTCTGCTCCTCGTTCTCAATATTGTTCGTTTCCTTATCTGAGGACGTGGAATTGTCCGTCTCTTTTATGTCGTCCTGTATTGGGTCCTGCAGATCTGGCGATAAACTCCTATCTGTACACGACGACACTGATGGGGGGGGGGGGGGGGGGGGGGGACAAACAAGAGGAAGGTCACGATCCGAAATGTCAGGGAGGAGGAGATAGGGGGAGGGGGGTGGGGGGGCTATAATTAGGCCTGGAGATGCTCAGCGGCAACGCTGCAAAATATGCATCCACAATATGACCAAATAATGAGTTATTTTTCACTTTGCATGCGTTTTTTATGTCTGTCTTTTAAACGTTACAATTTATCAAATAAAATGAATCCATAAATACATATTATTTCATATTTGTGCAGAGTTTATGCCTAAAAAGCTAAGAAAAAAATGTATAATAGAAAAATATATATTTTTTAACACCAAGAAAATAGATTGCACATTATTACAAGAAAATATAAAGTGTGTCTATATATGGAAGGGCTTTCTGTCCTCGGCTATGAGGATGAATAGCGGAGCGAGGAGCCGCGCGCGGTCAGACTAACACACTCATCCCCAGCGGATCCCGACGTACAATAACACAGAGGACCATTGTCTCGTGGAGGTAAATATTGAAAGCATTCACCTGACAAGGTTGTTGTGAAAAGATCTCCACGGATTGCAGAAAATGTTCCGACAGTTGAAGCCTCTTTCTTTTGTCCCTCATATGCATTTCTATAATATTTACACACACACACACACATATATATAACGTCTCGTCATCCCCGCCGATTACCTGAGTTCAAATTGACTTCCTTAATGGCCCCGGAGCTCGGGTAATCTTCTTTGCACACGAACTTGTTTTCGTCGATGACGTAGAGCTCCTCTCCCGTGGACAGCTGCTTGTTGCACACCATGCAGGTGAAGCAGTTCAGGTGGAACACCTTGCTGCGCGCTTTGCGCACCAAGTCGTTCGGCGAGATTCCCTGCAGACAGCCCGCGCACTTTGTGCCAAACCGCCTGCATGAAACGACAAATTAACAATACATGTATGTCTGTTTGTTTTTTTTAAACCAACGACATCATATAATTGTGTATATATATATATATATATATATATATATATATATATATATATATATATATATATATATATATATATATATATATATATATATATATATATATATATATATATAGACACAACTACATGTGTTATTAATATAACAGCTTGAGGAATAAATATTTCCAGTTATAATACTTAGAATTCAAATTATAATAATGTTGTCAAATGTTGTTATTTCCAATCTAATAATATACCAAAAAGTATCAGCACAAAATAATAACCATATAATAATAATATAACATTTCAAAACGCTTTATATTTCTCCCTATTCCAGTAAACGCCTATCATCATAAGCAGTCATATTCGGTCAGTAGCCTATTAAGTAACAAAGAAACATTCAACAGAAAATACCTGTCTCCATATTTATGAAAGGGAGTATTAAAAGAGAGCATCCTTTCAACGGAAATAATAAAAAATATATCATAATAAAGTCAGATTTAGCGTCTTTTCTTGTTGAAGATTCTCTAAAAACCGCGCGTGCTCGTTATTTTGATGGAGGTGCTCCCACAATAACCCCACGCAGAACGCATTAGTGACAATCAACACATTGTAGCCGCGGATATATTACAGGATTAAGCAGAGTGGGAGCATTTTAGCGTGAAAATCTTCTCTTAATCCATATTCACCCGCTTAAATACCGAGTGGGTAGAAGACTCATCAATTTGATACACAAATACGCCCCCCCCCCCCCCCCGAAAAAAAACCCCTCCTGGTTTGGAGGTGTTTTAGGGCGGTGAAATAAAACACACCTGAGTGTTATTTGGAGACTCCCCTGCATCGGTGCTTTTATGAATATGAGGAGTTTGAGCAGAGGGAGGGGGGGTCACTGTGGACCTGCTCTACCTGGGTTTACAGTCGGCCTACGGAGGGGGGGCTTAAGCCTCTGGGTGAAAGCAAGCACTCCTTTTGTGCAGCATTGTTTTAACACTAATGTAGGCTTGTCTCTCCATTTGCAGTGGTATCGCTCCGCTGTCCCTCTTTTCACATGCATGCATCTCCCCCCCCCCCCCCCCCCCCCCCCTCAGCGAAAGGGCACAACTCTACTTACACAACAAATGGACATATTAAGGTGATTACTGTTTCGCCTGGCTAATGGCCGTCCATTTAAATCCACCGCTTGATGGGACCTGCCGTAATATGATGGCCAAGGCCGCGCGAGGCCAATAACAGCGCGTCCGGACAAAGGCTAATGCGCCTCACATGTCATTAGACAATTTGGGAGAAAATAACTGACACACACGCGAATGAAAATGATGCTAAGAGAGTGCGACGGGACAAGCAAGGACTTCACTTATCACTCAATTACCTGGGACGCTTCTTTTTTTTAGGGATTGTCAACCGGTTAATAGCCCAACGGGTGTGTGAAAAAAACTGTTGTCTGGATCCTGAAAATAGATATTTAAAAAAAAAAAAAAAATGCATGGCTGCACTACGAAATTAGCTTCGAGTTGTTTTATTATAGAAGCCCTTCATTAAAAGGCCACGTCATATGACCAATATTTATGTTTGGAGACGAATTAAAACCCTACATTTTAAAATAAATGTTATATTGTTACATTAATTATACGTATTAATTTGTTTTATTTTATACACGTTCAAGACAATAAACATTTTTCTTAACCCATGACTTGATATTTTGACCCGTGCACATACAAAATATAAATTGTGGGCCACATAATTATTGCTGGTCATTTTCTATTATTTCTCCGGATGCATTTCAATATTTTTATCAACACTGCATCCATAAAAAAATATATTTACGCGTGGCGATTCATATGAAGGAACCCTGAATCCAGACTCTCTCTCTCCTTCTCTTGTTACCTGAAAAAGTCCATTTTACAATAGAGCTTCCCGTCCCTGGAGAAGCACTTCTCGGTGAGGGCGCAGTTGCACTCGCAGCACTGGACGCACTTGGCGTGCCACGCTTGGTCCAGCACGTTGAGGAGGAACCGGTCCAGTATGGGCCGTTCGCACCCGGCGCAGTGGACCATCATGTCTCCGGCCTGCAGGGCGCAGAGTGCCGACCTTCCCACACGGACCGCGCTGCTCGGACTGGGACAACCCGGGTCTACGCGGAACAACGTCTTGGCTCCGGGGGGAGGTGTGCTGTCAGGCGAAAAGTTTAAGGAAGCTCCCGTCCAAAATAAAAGGGCAGCGAGGAGGGAGAGAGAGCGCGCAAGACGATCCCCGGGAACTGTTGTAGTCCTGCTCCTAGTTTGGTTCCTGGCACTTGTCACAAATCCACAATCCAGAGGTTGAGGAGGTTTCAGCCGCGCCAGCTGATGGTCTGCGTAACGGACGAAGCCCACATGTTCTTTCACGCGCGCACAGTTAAAAACATCATGATTCAAAACGTGTTTTTTCTATTATCACTATTATGTCTTCTGATATTTCATCCCCGCTTAGCTCGTGCTTTGTTTTGGGTCCAGTCATTTCCTTTCGGGCTCACCTCGCGCCGCCACTTTCGCATCACAGTGCCTGGGTTGTCACGTTTCTTCTTTTTTTTTTTTGCCAGCGCGACTCAGCGTCACATTGGATGACGCCCTTGTTAATTCCCCCCCCCCCCCCCCTTGCTCCCTCCTCCTCCTCCTCCTCCTCCTCTCCTCTCCTCGTGCAGGGGAGAGCCAATCATAACGCAGTTGTTATGGTTACGCGTTCATAGCAGTAGCCTCCGAGCGAACCCTGAAATCACAAGCGGATCCATGTGGAAGGTTTTCACTGGGGACATCACTGACTTCATAAAAGGGAAAAATAAACGCCCAAAGAACCCCCCCCCCCCCCCAACATTCGTGATCGGACCTTAAACTTGGAAATCCGCAAAGCACGAGGGAGGTTTGGAAATACCTGTAGAACGTGCACGAGAAGCGAGCGCATGAATGTGAATGGACGCAGCGGCGGTGGGAGTAGCCGAACAAGCGCTAATGCTACACAAGCCTCATAATGGCCCTGTGACAAAACGCTCCGTGCATCACACTGTGGCCGGTCTGGGGGGGGGGGGGGCTTCGGGGGCCCCTTTTCTCATGCAGAAAGCTATTTACAGGGACATGCGATGGATTAGCTGCAGCTCATCAATAGGGAGAAGCCCGGCGCTTTAAACCGCCGATCGAAGAGACAGGAATTTCAATATTTACCAACAGGCTCGGGTTTTTTTTTTGTTAGTTTGCAGTTAAGCAAACATGCGATACGTTAATTCATGTCCGTGGAGGGCTGAGGGGCTTTTTTTGTCTTCCCGGGTTAATGATGATTCATTTAAATGACATTAGGTGTGAATTCTGACTCATTTTACACGATTATAGGTCGTCCAAGACAACATTTAGAGAGGAACACACAAACAGGCCTGTTAGTGTCATATTCTACATCTATATCTTTATTGTTTGTTGAAGTATCAATATCATATCTTTCTTTATCCATCTATTTCATTTATTTTAATCTATCTATAACCATATCTATCTACAGCTAAAACTATTTATATATCTATCTATATACATCTACATCTACATATCTATCCATCGTAATTATTATATTAAATCCACCTATTTATTTATCATTATATATTATAAATTAATTTGCATTACATTCAATTGGCAGATTTTTTTGTCCAACTGACTTTATTTTTGCCCCACGCACACGCACACACAGCCACAGCCCTTGAGCAACACAAAGTGTCCTTGTGTTGCTCAAGGGCACAGAAGCCAGGCATCAAACCACCAACTGTACAAATAATGGCCGACGCCACCTGAGATTCATGCATGTATGTCTCTTCATTTCAGGTTTTTTCCCTGACTGCAATGACTCCTATTCTTTTTGGCATCCTAAAATGTTGCCATCAGAAGAAGTCTCCACCTCTCGTGTAAATAATTAAGACTTTCTCCATCAGAATTAGCGCCCAAGATAGCGAGTGTGGATTTATCCTCCAGGTAGCGGTGCTTTAACCTGGCTGCTCCGGGCCTTTGTGGAGACGGGGCTGAATGAGTTTCCCCAATTATCCGAGCTCCTAACACAGCGCCCTTTAGCCTGCAAAACAAGGGAGGGACAACAAAAAGAAAGGGGGGAGGGGGGTGTTGGTGGGAAAAAGAGCATGTGAGGCAATCATCTCCTTGTTTGAACGTAGCCACGTCCGCATTGTGCAGAAGGATAAAGAAGAAAGAAGAAGTGTTTGCTGTTGCTCGGCTGTGCACACCGAACGTCCCCTCAAACAGCCACTCACCTGTGGAGAGACACGACGGAGCTGTCCGTGGTGCTGAAAAGGCAGCAAGCCCCAAGGACAGCAACAGGCTCTCTCTTTACCGGGGGACTCTCCTACGTTACGTGATCACACGTTGCTTCTGTACAGTTGATTCCGACATGTCGTCGTGCTGGTAGATTGAAAACCTGGCTAAACTATGACCGTGACCCCCGACGTGTCCTGGTCCTCCTGGAGGGACTACATCAATTCTTCTACGTTTTCCTTTCAAGGACTTTACATTTTATTTCCCTTTTGATGCTTCTCCCCCGCGAGGATTCTCCTGGTTTCATAGATTTATGTTTGAAAACACCACCCTTGAATACTTCACGTGGAGTAAAACATGACACGTCATGGTACGATGGTATAATACATCAACTCACTGATTAAATGATGTTGTGCTCATTAAATGTAAGATGTATTCAACACAGACTAATACTTTTATCCTTAAAACACTGCAGCAAAACATTTCCCATTAAAAATCTTTTAAATTCTATGAAATCTGAAAGTGAAGCTCAAATATCTTCACCCTGGATTTCACTTTAAGCACGGTGGTAAAAAATCCCGTCTCTTTTGCATCCTCACAAAACATTTTCAGAGAAGCCTTCACACACGTGAAGGATGGGTCGCTGTTATTCAGCTCTTTAAATATAAATCAGAGAGACATTGAGCGGCGTAAACGTCACAGAAGAGGATTCATAAAGGATTCAAAATCGTACAGGAATAATCTTTATGAACCATTTTATAAATGGCATAATAACCTTATATCTAGTTATCTATCCTGGAGGATGTAAGCTCTGTTGGTTGCACACACAGCATCAACAACAGATATTTTTCAAGGACCAACATGTGAGCATCAGCCCTTGTTCTCTGCTGAGAGGCCTTCATGAAATACCTCTGCAGCTGCACATCTCAGTGTCAACAGAGACGCTGCGAGCAACGTCCACCAACCCTGAACCCTCGCGTGTCCCTTCAGCACGAGCGCCGACAGAGTCTGAGCTCTGAAGATGACAGAGAAAGAAAAAGGCCGATGTTTGCAATCATTGCATTTCAGACATTACTTCTTTTTTTTTTTAAACAAGCGAAGAGAAGCTTCTTCCTGGTGAAGTAGTTTTCTTATTTGTGGTTGTTGCTGAGCAGTGTGAGCTGAAATGGAAAGGATATATACACATATATACATACATAAACATATATACATACATAAACATATATACATACAAATATACATACGTGTAAACATACATATATACGACATACACGGATATATATATACAAGCGTATATACACATACGTATACAAACGTATATAGGTGTGTATATATATATACAAACGTGTGTATATATATACACATATACGTATACACGCATACATACATACGTATAGACATATACACACGTATACATACATATATATGTATACATATACACGTATACATACACACATATATATGTATACATATACACATATACATACACATATACATACACATATATATGTATACATATAAACGTATACACACATATATATGTATACATATACACGTATACACACATATATATGTATAGATATACACGTATACATACATACACACATATATATGTATACATATACACGTATACATACACACATATATATGTATACATATACACGTATACATACACACATATATATGTATACATATACACGTATACATACACACATATATATGTATACATATACACGTATACATACATATACACATATATATGTATACATATACACGTATACATACATATACACATATATATGTATACATATACACGTATACATACATATATATGTATACATATACACGTATACATACATATATATGTATACATATACACGTATACATACATATATATGTATACATATACACGTATACATACATATATATGTATACATATACACACATATATATGTATACATATACACGTATACATACATATACACATATATATGTATACATATATATGTATACATACATATATATGTATACATATACACGTATACATACATATACGCATATATATGTATACATATATATGTATACATACATATATATGTATACATATACACGTATACATACATATACACATATATATGTATAGATACACACGTTACATACATATACACGTATACATATACACACATATACACATATATATATGTATAGATATACACACGTATACACACATATACACGTATACATACACACATATATATGTATACATATACACGTATACATAAACACGTATACATACATATACACGTACATGGAGAGAAAGGACTCTCCCCCACCTCCTCTGCTCCCCTCCACTCCACACCTTGACAGCCTGGACACCTGAGCAGACCTGCAGCATGCGCGTCACCCCCAACCCCAAAGACGTGCACACGCTCGCACGCACACATGCACGCCCAAGACCACCTCCAGGGCCCCCTCTTTGGCAGGGCCAGTCCCAAGGGAGAGGTTAGTATGATGGATGTCTGACTGGTAGCCCTCCCTTAGGGCCTCCCTCTCCGTCACCTCTCCGCGCTCTGAATTAAAAGGCCGTTTGTCTCCTCCGAGTCCTCAGCTGTAGAGCGCCGGCCTGCAATTTCACAGCACTCAGAGAGAGAGAGAGACCATTACAGAGGAGGTTGTCAGGGGAGCCATCAGAGCCCGGACACGCCTGAGGGACTCTCTCTTTCCCCCTCCATCTTTCCCAGACTCCCGTCTCCCTCCGCTCAGCCCACCAACACCTCTGTCCCACTGGAGGCAGCCAACCCTGCACACACAAATATAAATATTCAAGGCCTCTGTTACATTGGAGCGTGTGTGCACCTCTACGCACATCACACACACACACGTCATTTTAAATCCATCGCTCTGCTGCTTCAATAAATTAACACGTCTAATTATATAAAGGCAGACTATGGAGCTTTTGAGAGACGGAATAACACATTTCTTACTGTTGGAGATGAACAATTCATAAGATGTAAAACAAACTCCGGAATAACACAATACACTCAGAGGATTTGCTGCTGACGACCGTATGAGCAGCTGCTTATGGCGGCTAATGTTAGCAAACTTCAGGTTTCGACGGCGGCTGTTATGAAAAAGGTTACATCAGCTCTTTTTAACGGAGAACACTGGCGTTATTCATTCACCTTCATCAGTGGAACTCATTCCAGGGAAAGACCAGAAGCAACAATGCATTCGGGGGTCGAGGATGCTTGAAAGAATTAAGTTGAGGCAACGCGTCGTCTAAGTGTTTACATTTCAACGTGAAGGTGGGGCGAAAAGCCTGCTGCCATGAACACCTCCTCCTCTTCCTCCTCTTCCTCCTCGATTTCTCTCCAAGAGCTCTGAGCCTTTTGTGAGTCTTTGTAGTCTCGAGGCAATGAATCGTACAAATGGGGACAACAGCTCATGCTTTTGGACTTCCTCTCACTGGGCTGCACAATTATTTTTGACCAATACTGAGATCACAAATATTTATTGATTTAAGGGACTAAATACTGTTTTAGTGCTTTCACATTTCACTTCCTGCCAATGAACAAATCTTTGCATCCAAATAAGACTGGTCCTTATTCACAGAACATATCCTGGAAGCAACATACAATGAACAAGTATTAAGTATTATAAACAAGTATTTTAACTTTCACTTTCATGTTGTGCTACATTCCTGATAATCAACACATATTTGCATCAAAATAAGGCTCAAAATCAGCTTCTTCTTCACCTGAATTCAGTGCATTTAATAAACAGTATGTTAATCTTCTTCTCCCGACTACAGCCGCAACATTCAGGAAAGTATTTCACACGCAGCGGCACGACAGCTCCCCAAACGTGAGGCCAAAATATTTCAATCGCACCCTGGTAGCTGGCTGTTAGTTTAGTAAAGCACTTGATTCCACAATCGTGATTAATATTGGATTAATTGTGCAGCAACAATCTCTCACATGCTGTGCAAATAAAAAGGTATAGAAGTAGTTGAACACACGGACGATTTCTGAGAAAAGTGGCTTTGTGATCGAGGCTCTGCAGCGATTTGACGCTGACCCTTCTCTTCCTAATGTGTGCTTCATTCCTACTCCAGATGTTAATCTCTTAAAACTGGTAAAACACATATACATACACACACACACACACAGTATAGTTTATTTTTAAAAAGGTCTATTTTCAGCTGGTCACTGTCGTTTTTAGCAAATGTTACTCAAATAGGAGTTAACAGAGGTTCTGTCGGGGACTATTTTCAGCGGCGGATTAATCCACATTGTGAGTATTTGTACTTGGGATAGAGTGAGAATAACTTCAGTGTGTGAGTTCATAATAAAGAAACATGTCACCCAGTGCAACAGGGATGTTTTAATGGAGCTCTGTGGCACAGAGGAAGAGAACATATCAAGCTCTGATACATTCACTGTTGGTTTTGGTTTTTTAAAGGATATTTTGACATTAAGAAAAATATTGCCACCTGTACCCTTTAGAACAAACAAAAATAGAAAAGACACACAAAGCTAATCTGCATAAATAGTATGTTTAGACTTAATACACCCGTGTAATAAGACGCCCAATCTGTATGTGCCAAGATTATTTTACATGATTTTTCTCAGTATGTGTTTTTTAGCCACGAAACAGTTATTTGTATTTCCTTTATACTTTCAGCTTTTCTCTTTTAAATTAGTTTTGAACAAAAAAAACACATTGAACTCATTATTTATTTCATGTGGAGTGCTTTCGCGCACCAGGAATCTGCACAGAAATGAATGAATGAATGTGTTGTGAATAGAAGGACGAGCAGCACGGGAAACAAACATGGCAGGAATCTCAAACACGACCCGCTCAAATACCCCCAATGAAAGAACCGATTCAAACAAGCCGGCGTCCTATCACCTCTACGAGCACGAAATCACACATTATTCTTCACACAAACACACACACACACACACTCCTGACGCTGTATCCTACTGTAGCGTCCCACGTGTGAATAGATAACTGGAGCATTGTTCCAGGTGAGCAGGAGTCGCCGTGCACGACTGTTTCATCAGGTTGAATTTCCCTCCTGCAGTCAAGTGCCGGGCAAAGTGGTGCGACTTCATGTGGCACCGTGTTAAAAAAAGGCAGGTGTATCTGGCTCGTTGTGGAGAGGAAAAGCAACGCCTGCACGGCTCACACTGTGTTGAGTTCAGCCCCTGTCGTTGAGATATAATGAGGGAGATCACCTTTCACTGTGGGCAATCCTAATGAGATAATGAAGGGGGGGGTGTGCATTGCACCTTTGCCCTCACCTACTCTATTAATCAGAGTAGGGTCACACACGGCCGCAAGGACCCAGCCTCCCCCATCTGGCAGCACTAATGGACCGAGCGATGGATGGAAGGTGCTTTTAGTTAAAGAGCTCTGGTTTGTAGCCAAGAGAGGAGAGAGGGATCGGCATCGTTTCCTGGGAAGAAAAACCGGAGGAAATAGGAGAGGTGGAGGCGGCCGACTGGGAGGAATTGTTAGCACCTCCGAGGTAGTAGGAGTGAGAAGTGTGTGTGTGTGTGTGTGTGTGTAGACCTTTGACCTCGTCTCAGCCACCTTGAGGAAGGATCAGGAGGGTCAGCCGGCTATCGGGCTGCATCAGAAACTGACAGCATACTGTATGAACCACAGTGAAGGACTGTTACATCTCAAAGCAAGACTTTTATTTTTGGCGCTGGATATTTTTGTCAAGGAGAAAAACTGTCGTAAAATGAATCTTCATCATCGTCTTCCGTCGGGCTAAGAGCTCTCTAAAGGCTGAACTTCTGCACAGTTGACATTTTTAGCTCAATGCTAACGTCAGCATGCCAGTGCTATACATAGACTGTACGTCGGAAGTGGACGTCGTCGTCATCCATTGGTTTACGGTCTGATGTTTTGATGCCTCGAGTTCAGTGTTTTGGCGGTCGCCATCTTGGATTACGGCCGTTGCCATCTTGACTTTTTGCAACCAGTGAACAGGAAGTGATCATATTTGGACTGAGGAGTGACGTGGAGACGCCGTATACGGCTCTGCTATCTTCATTTGTTTTCAGTCGGTGTTTTTATGAGAATGTGGCTCTTTCAGATTTATCCTACGTCTGTTGTACATTGAGGGACGGTGTGGTCGTGGTCTTGGTCGTGGTCTTGGTCGTGGTCTTGGTCGTGGTCGTGGTCTTGGTCGTGGTCTTGGTCGTGGTCGTGGTCTTGGTCTTGACTCAGTCTCTGTTTTGGTGGTCTGGACTACAACACTGCAGCATGCTAATATACTCACAGGGGACGCTGATAGCACGCTGCTGTGTAGCAGGTATAATGTTTATGATGTTCATCGTTGTAGTTTAGCGTGTTAGCATGCTAATTAGCATGAATAGAATAGCAAAGATAGAATACTGAGGAACGCAGAGTCGATGCAAGAATGGAAACATCTCTGAATGTAAAAGTGTGACAGCAGCTTTAAGAGAAGCAAGAGCAGAAGAACAGGACAAATGTCTGAATATATATTATTAAGGCTTGACATCAGGTTAAATGAGTTTGAACTCATTTAATGATCTTTTGTTTTAAATCAAACAATAATTAAGCTTTTAATTCATATAATTTTTACCACTTTTTATTCCTCCAACACGACTGTAGCAGTGAAGTTGAAGTAGGCTGCATGGTGATAAAATGACTTTAGTTGGACTAGAAAAACGATGATAGTAAAGAGCAATCTACCCCAAAACTGTCCCACTTCACCTGAAATCAACAGATACTAATTCAACATTACATTTAATCAAAGTAAACACATGTTTCACATCTATCAACAACAACTGAACAAAAACAAATCTAACAAACAAATTTAATATTCCCTTCGGCTGAATGTTAAAAACAGTTGTGGCTTTAGAAAATAAATATACAAAACAAGATATATAATTGAGGAAGAAGTTACTTTTGCAGATATTGAGATTATTTAAACATTTGTTTCTGCGCCGCTTTAAGGTTCGCTGGGCTGGAAGCCAGCTGGATTAATGCTGGTTACACGGACAAAACGGTGATTACATAACTCCTGCTACAAGATGTAAACAAACACGACAGAAATCATTTTATGATCCTGATCAAATGATCATCAGCATTTGTATTGTGCCAGCCTTTGGTCAGCTGCGTGCAGACAAAGAGGCTGAACTGGTCTGGAGTCACGATGAAGTGGGCAGAGAGAGAGAGGACAAGAAAAAGGGATGGAGGGAGGAGGCGGAGGAGGAGGAGGGTAATCTCGACTATGTATGTGCTCTCAGCATCCCGTCCTCCCCTGGCTAACCGCACCGGCGGCCACTTGAATTAGCAGCAGAGGATTATGGGCAGAGAGCCTCATTAATCTGGGCAACAAACACTGGCCAGTGTGAATATTTGCACCCAGAAATTGAAAAGATTAAGTCCTATTTGACAATGACTGGCAGGCTCTGCGCTGCAAGAGGCTACTGTTAAATATTCATATCCTGGACTCCTTCTCTCCGTCCGTCTGCTGTCTGTGTGTTTGGGTGCTCGGCCCAGTATCACCGCAGGTCGGGAAATAGTCACGAAAAGCAATCTATTGGTTGCGTGTACTGGGACACGAATTGTCTGGGGCCTTTTGTGACGGTCAGCACAAAAATCATGCCAATGGAAAGTAATTTCGGAGCCTTATTTGTGGTGGACACACAAGTTAAATGCATCCACGCGACGAAAGCAACAGTCAGAGCAAGAGACGTACTTTATAGTATCCAAAAATACCAGTTGGTGGAGGAGGAGAGGTGGACGAGTCCAACAAACAGGACTAACAACCAGAAGAACGGTTCGACACCAACTGGTTTCATGGTTGTGCTTTCCCAAACTGTTCATGACAGTTTCCCTAAATATAGTTACGTGTTTTTTTTGCCTAAACCCAACTCTTCTTGGTTTTCTTGGCGAAACCCAACTGTTAGTTTTGTTGCCTGAACCAAACTGTTGGGTTTGTTGCCCAAACCAAACTTTCGCTTTTAGTGTAATGTCCCCAAAAAAAGTTGACACGAAAAACCCAACAATTGTGTCCCTGTACACAAAAGCAATGGATTGCATTTCGTGACTATTTCATGAACTGAAACAACGTCATAAAGACAAATGTAGTGTGTACTACATGACGATTCTTTTTTTTTGCAAATGGCAAAACAAGCAAATAGAATGTAATCTGCTATTTAAACCAGTATTCTAACGAGTGAAAGAAGGATCTATTGTGGATGTAGTAGCAGGTACACACAACACCCCCTCCTCTTCTTAAAACACACATTATTACCGAGCAGAGGAGTGGGGGTCTGCTGTTCTATCCCATTATTTCTGCCTGCCTCGTCAGCCTGGCAGGAGATTCCGTCCTGCAAACGCTCAGCAAATACACCTGCTATTCATTTCCTACAAGGCGGAGGAGGCTCGCCAGACCTGACAGAGCTATTTACCCACCTCCAGCCCCGGCCTGAGCAGACGCTATCGCTAATGTTTTCCCCTTCTGCGGGAGATCAATATGTTTGGAAGCAGACAAACAACCCTGCTCCCCCCCCGTTTAGCGGGGGCCCCCCCGACAGCAGATGTACACAACCGAATATCAACAAGCGGCGCTTCTCCAGAGTCAACAGTGGGAGGATATACAGTGCTAAGAATTAACACCGCGGCACCATATGTGCCACACCGAGGATCAACACTCGGCCTCTCGCTCGCGTGCCAAGTTTGTGGCTGCTTCCAGAAACCAAAAAGCCACAGAAGGAATATTGATTCAGGCGCGAGCGGGCAGAGTTATCGCAGAAAACAACAAATGTAAAGCTGGCGGAGTGAACGCGAGGCTTTATTGTGACGGTGAGCTTGGAGAGGCGTCCTGGAGATGCTCGAGACAGAGTCCGGAGGAGCAGACGAGTTTCCAGCAGGATAAAAACAGTGATATAAGCTTTGAGTAAACAGCAACCAAAGCAGACAATACAAACAGTGAGAGCCAGACTAAACCAACATCCAGGTCCTCTGATCTTCTCCTCTGGATAAGCCTTAATGCTCACTATGATCTCCTCTCCACGCCTTTCCTCTCCTCGTTTCTTTGCCCCTCTCATTTCCTCACCTCTCATTTTTTCTACTCTTGAATCTTCTCCTTTCCTCTCCTCTTGCCTCTCTTCTGATTTCATCTCCTCTCGACTACTTTCCTCGTTTCCTCTCTTCTTGTTTCTTTGCCTCTCTCCTCACCTCTTATTGCCTCACATTTCGACTTCTCTCCTTGTTTCTTCTCCTCTTATCTCCTTTCCTTTCCTTGTTTTTCTTCCCATTTATTCTCCCTCCTTCCCTCTCCTTGTTTCTTCTCCCCTTATCTCCTTTCCTCTCCTTCTTTCCTTGTTTTTCTTCCCATTTATTCTCCCTCCTTCCCTCTCCTTGTTTCTTCTCCTCTTGTTTCTTTGCCTCCCTCCTCACCTCGTATTTCCTCATATTTCGACTGCTCTCCTTGTTTCGCCTCCTCTCTATCTCCTCTTGTTTCCTTTCCTCTCATTTCCTCTCTTCCTTTCCTTGTTTCTTCTCCTTTTACAGTACATCTCTTCTTGTTTCATCTTGTCTACTCTCCTATCCTATCTTCTCTTGTTTCCTTTCCTTCTCTCACTAACCTCTCTCTAGTTTGCTCTCCTCTTATGTCATACCCTCTCATTTCCTCTGCTCTGTTCTCCTTTCCTCTCCTCTTGCTTCCTCTTGTTTCACTTTACACTTTTTTTGTGTTTATATTTTCGACATCATGCCGGACAGTGAACCAACTAAGGAAAATCCTGCGTCTGTCATCTGTGGTGTTTTACATGCAGGTGAATCTGAGGAAGGAGGGAACATGTGGAGGAGAAGGACAGAGGAAGCAACTCGTGTGTGTGTGTGTGTGTGTGTGTGTGTGTGTGCTCTAGAAGGAACAAGAACGGGTCAATGTCTGTGCATTTAAAATGTTCCTTTTGACGCGAAGCAGCTGTGTGCAAATGCGTGTGGGCACATGCAGAAGGTGGTCATGGGGTTTTACATGTGTATGTGTGTGTGTGTGTGTGTGTGTGTGTGTGTGTGTGTGTGTGTGTGTGTGTGTGTTAAATTGTTCTGCGTTGTGGAGATAACACCGGATCGCTATCAGCTGCATCGGGGGGGCTTAAGACCCTGATGGGCGTGAGGGGAGAATGCATTTTCCTCACTGCTCTGCATAT
This sequence comes from Melanostigma gelatinosum, assembly GCF_949748355.1. NCBI lineage: Eukaryota > Metazoa > Chordata > Actinopteri > Perciformes > Zoarcidae > Melanostigma > Melanostigma gelatinosum. The sequence continues at coordinate 2,382,874 of NC_136651.1, read as the reverse complement.
TACAGGATTACACTGCACCTTTAGATATGCTCGGGCTGAGCCCAGCTCTGCCTCACGGCTACACGCATGTAGATTATTGAAAGAGACCGTCACACAGCGAATGAATTGAAGCAGCACCACTGGGGACCGCACCGGGGTCCCGAAGAGGGAAAAACAGTGAGATAACCGCGATAGGATTTTAGGTTTTGTGACATTGTTGGGACAGAATAGTTCCTTATAATCCCGGCAATGTAACCACAAATACGTCTCTGTGCTTTCTTTATTCACGGCAATGAAAAAGAAACATTTCTCCGACAAAGATGTTTACCTGAACTGCAGCCGGGTCGCTGCAAAGATATTCAGGGCCTCTTCATATTTTTGGGCCCCCCTCAATCAAACAGACCCCTGCATCGCGCTCACACCAGGAGAGTCTTTCATCCTTCATGAACTGCACGCAGAGGACGTGTAGGTGGAACAGACCGGCCTCTGGGGGCTCGATGGCGGACAAGAGGGGGAGCGCCGAGGAGCGAGGAGCCATCTTCTTCTTCACCGCCTCCTTTCGCCCCGTCTCCCTCCTCCTCATCCTCCTCGCTGCCTCTGGCTAATTACTCCTTTTTTCAAATGCAAAGCAGCGGCAGAAAGTGAGATGATTTCCTCGGCGGCCACTTTAGGGGAGAGGCGAGGAGAGAGAGAAAGAAAGAAAGAAAGAAAGAAATAAAGCCACGGCGAGGAAAAAAAAGAAGACGAGCGAGAAGAGACGAGCGAGGCTGAATGGACGAAAGAGGTGACTTTCTTTTCCTCGGCTGGCGGGGACCTTTGAAGTTGGGCGAGATGGAGAAGGGAGGGAGGTTGGGGGGGATGTACTTTCTGCGAGGGGAAGATCGTGTTAACGAGATGGCCTCTAAAGACGAATTAAATGGTGGGAGAAAAGAAACACGATCAGGCCTGGCCCTACTTATAGACTCCTCACAGACTCACTCTTTTCAGCGCCGCGGAGGTGTTCCAAATTCCTTAGCTCAGCTCTTTTAAAAAGAGCTTGGAGTGTGGGGGGGGGCAATAGGGTGCGTGTATGAGTGCAGATGTGTGTGTGTGCCGCGGCGGGTCACCCGTCCTTTAGTCACACATCCCAGCCCGTCAATGGGGAGGTCAGGGACTTACACACCGATGGAGGGTCAGAAGTGGCGGGGATTACACGTCTGCTCTAAGCCCCCGAGATCCCAGTGTTTTCACTCCCTCTCGCTGTTTGTTGTTTTGTGGCGGAGCAGACGAGGGAAAGAAAAGGAGACGGTCGGGGGAATTAGTGTAAAGCTCGGGAGATGAATGGGCATCTTATTCGCACCTCTTGTTGGCTGTTTTTCAGCTCCCCCCAAAACAGCCCTCCCATTCCTTGTCGCAGTGAAAGCACGTTGCGGGTTGCCTTTGTGCGGACAAAAGGAGACTCCCCTCCTGGCTTTCACGCTCCTGGTGGAGCAACAAGAGGATTTGGCCCGCCGTGCAGCGCCCAGAGCTGCTCCAGCTTTGATTGGACCTCTGCAGGAGAGAGCTCTGCTTCTCTTTCTTGATTAAGAAAGTGATTCCAGTGCTCTCAATAACACCTTCTTTTTTCTTTTTTTTTAAACACTCTTTCTGTGTCTCAATAATCCTATCCTCCTCTAAAACTTGTGTCATTCAAAACACAAGTGCCTTCAACCGTCTGATTTTAGATCATAATATAAACCGGCCTGTTATTTATATATTTTTAGTAAACAGATCCAGATCCGAGTGTTTTAAATACTTCCTGCATTGTTCTGCTCTTGTATTTGGTTTATACACATTGAAACTGCATCAGACTATCGAGCACATCGAGGTTCAATTCAATTAAATCCATTTTTAGTTCAGTTCAATTCAATTGGAGGGCTAACGCGCACCGTCAGCGATCATGTGCTGGTGTCTCGTGTGAAGAATAGAAACGGGGAGGAGGGCCGAGCACTTGAAGTTGTAAATTATTTCTTTATCTTTATTAAGTGGGTGAATGGTCGCTTGTGCTTGAGCCACTTGAGCTACAGCTCTGGCAGAGCAGAGGACAGATGCAAATGTATATAAAGAAACCGTGAAATGTACTGTATTCTGCTTAACGTAGCGTGATTATGATTATTCTTTTGGAAGCAGGGAAGCTGCATTTGAGAGTATTGACACGAGATGAACTGATAGAAGCTTTCAGTGTTTCAAACATGTTAAATGCGTCCCGGTCTAATAGTAACAAACGAAGGAGATATACTTGTAGCACAAGCTGTTTCTTAGCAACGAATCCAAGATCACACTGGCTTGAATAAATGTATACGAGCATCTCCGAGTTCAAAGTGAGTCGTGAAAAACAATGTAATATTTTACAGGAAGAGATAAAAAAAATACTCATTAATGAACTTGTTTCATGAAGTCAAAACACTGAAAGGGTTAAAGTTGTAAGACGAAAACACGGACACCTCTGTGACAACGCTGTAGTAGAGACCTGTCAATCAGCGTGTAGCCCCGCCCTAAAGCATCCCCTGCTTTATGGTCTGTGTGACTCTAAATGGACCATAATGTACTAAATGAACATCATGCTGTGTTGAAGAAGACTTGAAACTAGAGATTGAGACATAAACTCATGTTTACAATGTTTACTGAGGGAATAAATCAAGAGAGAAGTAGAGTCATTTTCTCAGACTTCTATACAACCAGAGGAGTCGCCCCCTGGTGGACACTAGAGAGAATGCAGCTTTAACACATGAATCACAACAAGCAATAACATTGCAGTCACTGACTGTAATCCAGGGTTTTGCAGAATCTGTGTTATTCTCTGGTGACAACTTTGTATTCACTGAATAAATCTGCTGATTACACAAACAATCAGTTTGGCATTAAGCACTCGAGCACATTATTAACTGAACTGATTCGTTTCCTGATCTCCAGACGCCGTCGTCAACAAAGTCCCTGTGCCAAATTTATGTTTTAAGACCTTCATTATTTCAGTTCGGTGTACATCTTGTTGTACATCAAAGTGTAGCCAGGTAGCATCGTAACATAGAGAAGCTGTACACAATGCAGAAGGGGGGGGGGGGGGGGGGGGGGGCTAAAAGCTCATTCTGGCCCTCGGGCCCCGTTGCATGTTAATCCGGTCCTGCCAATGTGTCTGAAACGAGCTTAGTGTTAAATTAAAGAAATGTTTATTTTCTACATGAATCAACACATAAATATCTATAAAGAGAGACAAACCTGGGAGGCAGATATCAGGCTCAGATTCTTTTAATTCTCTTTCGAGACGCGAGAAACAAACCCGATGAGATCAGATACATCGATCGTTCCTCCCCTTTTAAAAGAGAGATACTTGTGATAGTGATCTGCAAATTCAACAAAATGTTATTCAGCTGCCGTGTAAACACAGACAACAGCTCCTCCGTCTTACCTGAGCTCCCGTAGAACTCTATAGGATATAAACTCAACACCTGCTCTGATAGATATCACTTCCTGCTCGACTCAACATCCCAATTTGTTTGCCTTATCGGCTAAGCAGCTTTGTATCCGGTGAGGTGGGGGGGTTCAGTGAGTAGATGGGTGTCTGTTATATATGCTACAAAGACAAGAGGAAAAACAGAGCGAGAAGGGGGGGGGGGTGATAAACAGAGTTGTGGGGGGGCCTTGCAACGATAAATCAAGTTCCAGACTAATCTATTTAGCATGCTCTCACCATTATCCTGTCAGTGAAACAGCTAATTAATTAACTGATTCCACAATGAAGAGGTTTTGAATGAGCCCATTTAGATAATTACTACACGGAGCCGATCGGGCCAGTCATTTACAACTGTCAGCGCTGGTTCCAGCTCTGGCAGCTGCCCCTCACCGTGGACCCGACCGCCACAAACACACGGCCTGTGCTGCACGACGGCCGCGTCTACGGCCTGAAACCACGAGGACGCTCTTTTGTTTGGATTAAAAGCACAACATCTCCTTTATGCTCGCGTTTACCTCGAGTATCAGCCGTGTTCTCTTCCATTAGACAGCGTGGTTATAATCCACGACTGTGTTTATTCACACACGACTACCGTCTCACTCGTCTCACAGACTGAGATCTGCCAAACTGAAATCAGTCCGATTGGTAATCACTATAAGGGTCGCCATTGTACGCACAGATGTGACGTCTTCAGCGTTTTTGTGGCAGTTTCTCAATTTTATACAAACCAAAGACTTTAAGAGCATCCGTCAGTAAGTCAGAGCATCTGTTTCCTTTTCTCCCTCCACGGCCATCGAAAACTGAAGATCCAGCTTTTACATGAAAATGCAACATTTGTGAGATCTTGTGTTTTCCCAGGACGGTAAACTACTCGTGTGTTTATAGCAGCGAGGTTCTCTGAAACAATGCTCTTAGTTATAGCTACGAAAATGAATGTTCTTTGATTTCTATTCAACCCGCGTAATCGTGAGCCGGGACAGGTGAGGCACAAACACAGGACTTTCACCCTGGAGGCCAGTGTTCGCATCCCGAGTGCAACATCTTTGTTCCGCACTTAATGCTACGTACACAGTTATTTTAACACAACGTTTTCATCTGACGAAATATTCTGCCTTTCAAAAACAACAGTTTCACTCCTCCACAAGCACGATGTATTGACGGGGCAGTCTAGCAGCAAACAAACAGCACCATGAATTACATTTATATATCCTCAACAACACAAAACCAAACGGATGATAGTACGTTGCTACTTTTAAACCCAAATCATATACAAACCAAGAAACCTTTCAGAGAAAAACTTACCAAGAAAATACTTTTGACTGTGTGGGAGAGCAGAACACTAAGAGGGATTTGAGTGCTTAATTTAATTCATCAATCAGACATTGTGTTTTAAGGGTTAAAAAAAGCAGGAAATAAAACAAAACATAAGCCAGAGTAGAGTTCATGCAGTCTTCATGGAAACATGCCTTTTCTGTTCCTTTGAACTTATTTTAACAGACATTTTGCAGTTTAAAGAATAAATTCCAAATTTTGTCATCACATTTACATTTTGTCAGCAGTTAACAGGGGAATGCACTTTGCACACACCAGCACGTTTGAGATTAGTGATGAGCAAAGATAATGAGCAAAAACAAAAAAAAGAGGCTTAATGACATTTCCTCCTGCGAACGACGGCCGTGGTAATTATCGGCACCGCTGGCTGCAAAGTTAATAAAAGCTGTTTAAATCTGGTTTTAGGTCAATTTCATCTCTTAACACGGCGGCTGCACCCTCGTGTGGATTGTCTTGATTTGAAAATGGAATACATAAGAGATAATTCCTTGTTCAATTTAAGTACGCTGACAATATGCGATTGGGTATTTTCAAAATAAAAGCTGCTGCCAGCCACTCGGGACTGAACAAAAGTGAAAACTCTGCTGTGTGCTGAAGCTTTGAGCCAGTTTGAGTGATGCATCCGCGATCTTCAAGGCTTATCCGACAGCACAACACCTGAACAGCGGTTTGTTACGATAGGAAGGACTTTACAGCTCTGAAAAGTAGGATTAAGTGGTTCACGTTATCAAGCAATGTAGCAGGAGTGCGTGCATTGCCAGATGATGTTGCGTTGCGTGAAGTGAATCACAAGGCTGCTATTTTACACACGGTGCAAATTTCAGTCTGAATATAAGTTTACATTCAAGCAAGCGTTTGAAATGTGAACGTGGCTACAGCGTAGTTTGGTCAGAAGTTGGCGCTGTTGGTTCTGCATGGTCGTAATCAGCCAGTAAACAGCAGAAGAAGAAGTCCCTCGGCCAGCTGACCATCTACTACAGGAACGTGTTACAACTGTTCTTTCATGTCAGCTAATATTTGTTTCATATTCAGACAAATATAATATAAATATTTACCCGGGAAAATTATATTTTTGAATGTTCACTACTTCTCAAGTGAGCATAAAATCTTTTTGTAATTAAGAAAGTTTTGATCAAATTTCGAATGCGCGACTTCAAAATGTGCTAAAGTAAAGTCAGCTGATGTGTGTAAACTCTGGTAAATATTGACGCTTGTATCTCTGGATTGTTACATGAACAGAGCTGCACAGCGACACTTCTTTCAACCTATAAATACATTTGCAAGTTAAGCACTCCGTGCACCTACACCTCAGTGTCAGGTAGAAGAAGTGCACTTTGTGTGCAAGTGTTCGACCTGACACGTAGCACATGCTGACATGTTGAACAGTCCACACCTTTCTTGTGTAAAATATGAAAATAATTAAATAAACAGAGCAAGAGAACAGTACTTGATGTAAGAGGCTCGCCGCTTTAAAAAAAAGACACCTTGACTCTTCTAATCCAAGAGAGTCGAATCTGAAGTACTTATGAGCAATTCAATAAAAAATAATAATGAACAGCCGTCGTAATAGGAGGTTAATTAGCTTTGCAACAAAAGGAATGCCAATACTCAAAGCGACTTCCCAAATAAACAATTACTCGATCAGTTCTGTTTCATAGTCGTGAGTGCGGAGCAGCTCGTGACCAGTGGGTTATATTTAGGAGCTGGTGTGGCTGTAAGTAGCTCTGTATTTGACCTTTATGCATTATGCTCCTCATAAAAAGACGTGTTCCGATTCCTTCAGTCTTGATGAGAGTTAAGAATCAATGTTTACACTGAAAACTACTTTTAAAAGCAAACGACTCTTTAAATCATCGAAGGGAACGGGAGCTGAGACCATGAACAGAAACTTTACTTATTTACACACATCATCATATGTTCAGTTATCACTCAGGCCATGTAACTGGTTGAAAACGACTCTCACGATAGTTTGGCGCGTGACTCCTGATATTTTCTGTATCTGGCCCACAGTCAAACTAAAAGTTCGGCCACTTCTGATCTAAACGATACGTCGGCTACGTAACCGCTTCACTGAACAGTGACTGAATGAACCGTCGGCCTGCTGTGATCATGTGAGCTGATGAGGCCAACACAGCTCTACTAACAAGGGTCACTGTGGTCTCACACACACACACACACACACACACACACACACACACACACACAGAGAGTCCGGTGCTGTTCATAGTGTGGGAAAAGCCCACGTTAAATCCAGACCACCACTCCGGAGCACAATGCCCCAGAACAGGTGGTCATCTCATTGCCCGAGTCACTGATCAGGGTTTTGTCTCGTCACCTTTTTTCCCTCTCGACAGCCAGCAGACAGCTCAATCCACTCCATCAGATCAGAGCTCCTCTCTCCACATCTCCCCTTTTCGCTCCTTCTTCTTTTGCCTTCTCTCAATAAAAAGGTCAATCCCACATCAATACGCACGGCTCCTTTCAGCGTGTCTATTCCCGGAGGTGGCCTCATTACCCCGGGGTGTTTTGTTTGTTTGTTCCTCGGTTAAAGAAGCTGAATTGAGCAGCCGGCAGGGGTGGACTGAGGGGAGGGGGGGGGGGGGGGGGGAGGGGGGGGGGGGGGGAGGGGGGGGGGGAGGGGGGGGGGGGGAGGGACAAGGACAGTGAGAAGAGGACACAGGGGGGTCTCCTGTGTCTCCGAACGGGACAGATCCTCGATCACAGGGAGGGAGGTCATGGGAGGTTGGTGGTTGCTGATGACTGCATCAGTGCTGATGATGGTAACTGGAATAATCTACATGATGATGATGATGATGATGATGATGATGATGATGATGTATGCTGTGTGTTACGACACATTATGGCACCAGAGTTATTCATTAACAATCACCATTTCGTCCCAAAATGACTCAGCTGAGCAGGTGTATCGGTGCTTCAAATCAAGCGCTCCCCTTTTCCACAGGTGAGCTGGCTGACCAATCACAGGTGTTTGCTTCAATCGCCCTGTGATTATCCTTCTCTTCATGCGGCGACGCTTCCTCTCCACAGGCAAACTGCAAATATGATCTACGTGTTCTGTGCAGGGATAATATAATTTCTGTTTGCACAGCATGCTGCGATGATATCACTATTATTATATATTCAGGTATACAGGAATAGGGAAAATATACCTATTTGCTTCCTTGCAGAGATCTAGATGAGAAGATTGATACCACTCTCATGTTTGTTGTATATGAAGCAACAGCCAGGAGGCAGTTAGCTTAGCTTACATAAAGACTGATAACAAATGTAAACAGCTCGCCTGGCTCTGATGACAGCCCAGCCAGCAGGAAACAATGTTGTCATTGTTACCTTTCTGCAAACCACCGAAGGGCCGTAGAGGACCGAAGCACGACGAGCGATGTACGTAGTATGTTGAGCGACCGTCACTGAAAGTCAGATGGTACAAAAAATGAGCACAACAACACTAATGATGAGTGGCAGATGTGGAGAACGGGTCAAATAAACACAGGACTTTCACCCAGGAGACCTCCGTTTGTCTCACGTGTGAAACCAAAACTAAACGTTGGATCTTACGCTTGTTACAGAATGTAGTTATGCTTCTTTTTGTTACGTTACATAAGAGTCTCTGAAGGTGGTTGTTATTCGTTTCTGGTAGTTACGTTACGCCGCTACGTTACGCCGCTGAATTTTGCATTTTGCAATTTTGAATTTTGCATTTTGCAATTTTGAATTTTTCCTTTTGCATTTTTCTTTGGTAAAAGGATGTGAATACTTCCTCCACCACTGTGTGAACCTTTTACGTTGTGAAAGGTTTTTAAACTCATGTGGAGGAAGAATTCTCTCTCCGACAACCCAAACGATGTGGTCCTCATATTCTCGGGGCAGATTTCTTCATATTCATGCGATTCTGAATAACAACACACACGTTCACACACACACACACACACACACACACACACACACACACACACACACACACACACACACACACACACACACACACACACACACACACACACACACACACACACACACACACACACACACACACACACACACACACACACACACACACACACACACACACACGCCAATTAATTACCAGGAGCACGTCGTTTTAAATCTGGTGGAAGGACAGCCTGTTGTTCCTGCAGAATGGGTTGTAATTAAAGGACGCTGAGCTGCAGCGGTGGGAAAGACCACGCGTGGGCCTGGACGCCACTGATGGGAATTTATGGTTGCCCCCCCCCCACCACCACCACCACCACCCCCCACCACCACCCGCCACCCTTCCTCGCAAGTGTACGTGCTCGCTGCAGCAGCTTGGAGGCCAGACATTCAACGTGACCTGCAGCAACTCGCACAATGGAGTCGGCTGTTAACTGTATAGACGCAAAGGGATTCAGCGAGCACTCTTCACGGAAAGTGAGAAACGTCAGCTGCACACGTCACGCTAATATATGTACTCGCTGAGGAGCGGTTGCTGAGGAGATGCGGTCAATGGGGTGTAGTCGACGCAGGATGGAAGAGGCACAAATCAAAGCTCACACAACAGGAAGCTCAGTTTAGCGCGGGCAAATGTGGGCATGCTCTCTTCCCAAACAAAATGCGAATTGATTTTATATGACTCCTCTTCAGCAGAGGGATTTATTTGAACAAGCTAAAAGTGTCTACTTCACAGGCAATACAAATTGGATACCCCCCTTCTCTCTTTTCCTCTCGCTCTCTTTCCACATTTCTATTCCGTCTTTCTCTTTCCTCATTTTCCACTTTTCTTTCATGTTCTGTCTGAAATACACATGCTCTCTTTTCACCCCCCCCTGCTCCCTTTCCTCCCATATCTCACGGCCCGTGTATACGTCCGCCTGCTTTTACCTCTCTGTGCATTTTTACACCTCTATCCCTCTTTTCTGTCGTTCGCTTCTTTCCCAATCGCTCCATAAAACACTCCTTCTACCCGCTGCTTTCTGACGTCTCTCTTTCCACCTCCATCCATCTCCTCCTCACTCTCTCCCTCCCTTTTCTCTCTCAATCCCCTACCGACTGACCCCCCCCCACCACCACCACCTCACTCGCTCTCACAGCCGTTCACTCCATTTTTCTGCACATGAGATTTGCCTAACAATAAGTGGCTCTGCCCAAGGTCAGATAAGAGAAGCACAGCCCAGGAAGCCACAGCCACGGTTTCTTTCATCCCTTTTTTTTTCTCTCCTCTCTCTCCTCACAGCTTTCGAATTATCTCTGCAGCACATAATAATAATTACTGAGGACGGCAACATAGAGATAAGAATGCAGGAGCTGAAACGGCGAGAGAGAGAGGGAGAGGGGGGGGGAGAGAGAAGGGGGTTAGAAAAACAGGTTAGAAAAACTATAGAGGCAAGAAGGAGCATGGTAAAGGTATATTATAGAGAAACTGAGGCAACAGAGAGAAGGGAGAATGGTACAATGTAGAGAGGAAGAAAGAATAAATAATGGAGAAAACAAGGAGAGAGCTGAGGGAAAACGTAAATAATAAAAAGGATGAGGCCGGACTCATTCTGTATTTGTCTTTCCCATGAAAAGACTAAAATGATGACTGTTAGTCCTGTGTAATATTATATTCGGGGGTGGATGAGAGTGTAGCCAGTCCGAGGTTCTCGCAGGAGGCCGAGCTCACCTCCCATCACAGACCTGCAGTCAACATTCATCTTTTTACGACCCTCGTGTTACCCACGTGTTTCAGTTGACTCACCCTAACTCGAGTTTACGGAACCACCATCTCTCCCAAGATGTAAGCGTAGTTGCAAAGGTTTTGTAAAAAGGGATGAAATCCTGAAAACGTGACGGCACCAGTTTTTTCTGCAGAACAGAATAAGAACACAATACTATCAATGTCCTGTCGTACCGGGGACGATGGAACATTTCCCCGATAACGCTACAGTGTGAACACATTTACAGTGAAATCGGCAGGAGGAGAGCGAGTTAACATTAGCTGTTAGCCGTTAGCAGTTCTGCTCGGTTAGATAACGGAGCTAACAGCTAACGGACAGCGGTTGCATCGAGTTACATTATGATGCGTTCAAGCTCTATTGACGGTAAATAGAAACGTTGTCATGATGTGTTCAAATATTATTTTGTAAAACTGCCGAGAAACTTGAGGCGGATACTCTGGGATTAATAGCGGTATAAAGTAGTGCATGGGGAAGTTTTGAAGTTTTGGTTTATTGTTTTGTATCAAATTGGGAATCGAGAATTGTGGAATTCCCCTGGCACTGGTATCGTCTCTAAATGTCTGGTAACCGGACGTCAATGATTCTAAAAAGGTGAGAATTAGAAAAAAGAAAACGTGAATTTTTTTTTTTAATCGTTGAAGTACTGTTGTCTGGCAAAAGGTCTGGTATTTATGGCAGCAGACCGGTGTGTGTGGCACTGAGTCAAAACAAACTACCGTGTGTGTGTGTGTTGATGGTAATGAAGAAACAACAGTGAGGCTCATTTAAGTGTTTTTAATGGAGCTCTATGGCACAGAGGAAGAGAATATGTCAGGCTTTGACACGCAGATAAGACTCGTTAGTAGAAACATTCATTGTTGGTTTCTGTCTTTTCCCAGAGATTCGTAGACAATAACAAAAATATGCAACAGAACCATCACCTCCCCAACCTTAACCAGGTCTAAAATGAACCAAAGCATAACCACAGCAGATACAGTTCAGCAACTGTAAATTGTAATGGTTTTGGAAGGCGATGATGAACGATGGCGTCCTGCCAACGAGGCCTCAGATCACAAAACGCTGGTGTTGAAAAGTGTGTTACAATTACAAATTGTGTTTTGTTATGTAAACCAGAAACCGCTGAAGTTACAACAACAAATCAGGCATTAGGAAGTAATCTGTGTCACAGAAGGTGAATCACAAGACAAAATTCTCATTAATTTTTGGCGAACTTCAGGCCGGCGAGGAGGACAAAAAAAAGCTCGTGGACGGCACACAAAGGAAATTGCTTTCTTTCTTTTAAACGCCGGCATGCGGTTCAGTAGCTCTGCTGCACCTGTGACAATACGCCGCTCACTGTCACATCAGACCTGCTCTCTGCGGGGGTCAAATTGCCATTTTGCGACAAGATGAAGTTTCCCCCTGAATTGATTATATTTCCACAATCACTCCGGGAAAAGAAAGGGAAAAGAAGAGGAGCGGACAATTTCTCTTTATGAGTCGTTACACCTGCTTTTCTCAGATTTTTCAGAAGTTATGATTATCTTTTCAAACAAAGAGACACACGCGCACACACAGCGGCCGTGTTTTTCCCTGCAGCACACTGGCCGTCCTGCCCCGCCTCACCGCTGACCTCCATATCTGAGGGAGCAGGGTAAGCCTCCTAGTCCCCCAGCCCACGCACCTCCACCCACCCATGTCTCACCCCTCAGCACTCCACCCCCAACCCCCAGAGGACCTGCTATCGGCTGGGCTGAGCCCTTCTGCACCGGCCTGATATCTACACTGGATTGGTGGGAGGGGCAGCGGCCGGGTGGAAGTACAGAGAGCTGTGATTTACAGTGAGCGCCGAGGTCTTTCTGTATTTCTGTTGTTGTTCCTCTCCGTCTTTGTGTGCAGCACCCATATACGTGTGTGTGTGTGTCCTTCTCTCTCCGCATGTAGTGATGATTATCACCAATGTATTATTGCTTCAAACGATGGCAGATTAGCCCCCCCCCCCCCCCCCATCCCATCTCTCCATCCAGCTGTCGCCCCGGCGTCACCCCTCAGAGTGTTGGGGTGTCGTAATGCCATTCTGGCCTCTTCTTATCTCCCAACTCAGGCCCCGTCACCCTGGTGACCCATGAACTAACCATCGAGAGGGAGAGAGGAGGAGGAGGAAGAGGAGGAGGGGTTCTGGGACGGGGTTTCTAGGATTGAAAGGCAGAGTGGGTGGTTTGGAGGTAAAGCTGTCGAGTCTGGGATCAGATGATTTGTGCAAAGAAACAAAACTATATCACTGCTATTGTGCATAATTTTACAATTTTCAAAAAGGGGAATAACACCATTTTTTAACAAAAGAGGTTTCCGAGATATGGTATAAAAACATGTAGCTTGTTTGCAGTCGGAGTCGTCCTGTCAGCAGTTTTACAGACGCCTCTTCTTTCATGGTGGTCTATAGAGCGCTGCAGGAATGAGTCCAAAAACACACAAATGACTCAGCATTTTGTTTTTGGTTAGATGCCACAAGCTTAAAGAGATTTTAACGGTTTGTTCTGTATAAAATGGGCCAGTAAATACTCCTCCGGTGAAGCTTTTAAGAGTCTTAAAAGAGGCGGCTGCTGACAAGCGGCTGAATGAGACGACTACACGTCATCACGCTGAATAATCGGCGTTCACAGCCTCGTTGTGTCGCGCTGATGCGACCGTGTTCTAGTTCCTAGTTCCAGACATTAGCTTTATTTCTGACGATTCCATTTTTAGGCTTCAAAAATCATAAAAGGGGTTAATTTATGAAGATCATCCTCTAAACAAAACGTGTAAGTATAAACGTTTGTTTGCCACGGAGCTTATTTCCTGCAATAATCCAAAATGCCAATAAAAAAAACACCATTGGTTATTTGTCGAGGGAAAATCACGAAGGTTCTGGTTTTTAATAACGAGTGCTGTAGTGCAGGCATTCCCAAACACTGGGTCGGGACCCTCGGGTGGGTCGCAGGAGATTTTACCAGGGTCGCCAAATATATTTGCAATACGTCTGCAGTACAGCGTTGAGCCACACGAGGGAGCCTGAATGTTCGTATTGCTCTGATCATTGTAGTCGACTTGTAACACTGAATTGAATCATGTTTTTTGATGAGGAATAAACATAAGCCTGTTTACTCTGCCTAGATGCATTTATTTGGTCTAATTTATGAAGTATTTAAAACGTGCATATGATCACAATAACAGATGCATAAATCAAAGTTCTCTTCTAAAGGGCTGGTTTACCTTTTCACGATAACATAACGTGATGTGGAAATAGAAGTAAAATTTACGCACAAATTCGCTCTCCTCACAACTCGGAGATGAATGTTTTAAAAAGTTTGTGAAACTCTTCTGTAGCGAATGCCAATTTGTCAAAAAATATGGAAAGTGGGGGAAAAATATCATTTTTATTTCAGTTAGACTTTAAATGTGTCCTCAGTGTAATCTGTTCATGATTGTGTGATTTGATAAGGCGGCCGTGGAGCTTTTCAATGATCTAGTCAAACACTGCGAGGTGTTTAAAATGCCTGATTCCACCAAATCCACCCATTTCATAAAATAGCATATTTTAACATGATTTTAAAGTAATGTGATGCAGACAGATTTACCAGAAGAATAACGATGAAACATAAATAAATGATGAAGCTGCAGCTGAATAGATGTCTCAAAGGTGTTTGATTCTGAACTTGGACCGGAGGAATAAATACGTCGTATCAAACAAATACGCGATTAAACTGTAAACGCATTCAGATCTGACAACAATATCGCAACAGCTACTCCATGAGCGCTTTAAGGAGAAGCAGCTAATAGAAAAAATATCATGTGCGTGTTGGGAAAACGCGGAGACAGAGACAATGCTTGCAAAAGGTCTCCTGAGAATTTGACAGCGACTGTACGTACATCTGATTTGCATATTTGTCTGCTTAAAAAATCCAAACGTTATCCGGTGTGATTCGAAAAGGCAGACCTTATCTGTGTGGTGGTTTTTTTTTTAGCTCAAAAAGCTGCCAATGACTGTTAACCCTTCAGAAATTCATCATTTGGCCGCATTGATTAAAAGATGAGTGAACTTATTATGCATTAAAGCGTCATGTCAAAGCCCTGGCACGGCGAGATAGCGGCCTTATCTCGCCTCTACCTGATAAGAGAGACAACATGGGAGAGAGACGGGGCAGCGGGGGTGGAGGGGGGAGGGGAGGGGTGATGGAGAGGTAGAGGAAGAAGCAGAGCGGCAGGAGATACAAGACGGGAGGAAGGGGTGTAAAGGGTGGTGGGAGGTGTAGAGGGCGGTTGTGGAGTTGTAATAAGAAGGGAGGGAGAGGAGAAAGGAGCATACAGTACATTTAGAGCAGAGGGGAGGGGAGGGAGAAATTGAGAGGGATGGCAGAAGAGATGGGAGACAGAAGAGGTGGGAGACAGGAGAGGTGGGAGACAAAAGAGATGGGAGACAGAAGAGATGAGAGACAGAAGAGATGGGAGACAGGAGAGATGGGAGACAGGAGAGATGGGAGACAAAAGAGGTGGGAGACAGAAGAGATGGGAGACAGAAGAGATGGGAGACAGGAGAGATGGGAGACAGGAGAGATGGGAGACAGGAGAGATGGGAGACAGGAGAGATGGGAGACAGGAGAGATGGGAGACAGAAGAGATGGGAGACAGGAGAGATGGGAGACAGGAGAGGTGGGAGACAGAAGAGGTGGGAGACAGAAGAGATGGGAGACAGAAGAGATGGGAGACAGAAGAGGTGGGAGACAGAAGAGATGGGAGACAGAAGAGATGGGAGACAGAAGAGATTGGAGACAGAAGAGGTGGGAGACAGAAGAGATGGGAGACAGAAGAGATGAGAGACAGAAGAGATGGGAGACAGAAGAGATGGGAGACAGAAGAGATGGGAGACAGAAGAGGTGGGAGACAGAAGAGGTGGGAGACAGAAGAGATGAGAGACAGAAGAGATGGGAGACAGAAGAGATGGGAGACAGAAGAGATGGGAGACAGAAGAGATGGGAGACAGAAGAGGTGAGAGACAGAAGAGATGGAAGACAGAAGAGATGGGAGACAGAAGAGATGGGAGACAGAAGAGATGGGAGACAGAAGAGATGGAAGACAGAAGAGATGGGAGACAGAAGAGATGGGAGACAGAAGAGATGGGAGACAGAAGAGGTGAGAGACAGAAGAGATGGGAGACAGAAGAGATGGGAGACAGAAGAGGTGGGAGACAGAAGAGATGGGAGACAGTTCTGGGGCATCTAATGTTCCCTCTGTCATCGCATCAGCCTCTCTCTCCATTCACTCGGCTTCCTGCCTTCTTCTTGCCTCCATTTACATTTTTCGTTATTTTTCATCCAATGGTGTGCCTCACTTTTTCCTTTTTTAAAAAATGTATATTCTCTCTCTCCCTCGCTCTCTCTCTCTCGCCCCTCTCTCTCTCTCGCCCCTCTCTCTCTCTCGCCCTCTCTTCGGAAGGTCTTTGATGGGAGGTCATGAGGGAGACAATGCAAACACAGGCCCTCTGAATAGAGAATGGGAAGCGGACAGCTGTTGGAGATGACAGCGATGGCTGTTAAAACGCAATCTGTCTCTCTTCCCACCGGCCTGTTGCAGCGCACACACACACACACACACACACACACACACACGCACACACACACACACACACACACACACACACACGCACACGCACACTCGCACATGTGCGCATACATCGCAGCTCACGTCTTTTTTCACAGAGGCCACAATGTCACGGCGACACTCCCAACTGTCAAACACGAGTGCGAGAGCACACACTAACGGGGCATGTGTCATCACACACACACACACACACACACACACATGTAAATGCACACACTCTGCATACTGCACCGCGGCTGCTACATGAACAGTGAGCATGCGGTGAAACGCGCTCACTTGTGTCACACTTGGTGTACAGAAGAACGATAATGATGGAGTAACATGTTGAAAGTGTGGAGACAGCCGTCCGTGTTGCGCATCGCACTGTGATAATACTCCATTACAGGTAAAAGTACTACGCCGGTAATGTACCGTCAGCAAAAAGTACTTAAGGTATCACAAGTCAAATGTCTGTCTGCTGTTTTGTGCGATACAGGAAGTGTTCCTTACCACGAGCGAAAAATATTGATTCGAGCAGCTTCAAGTACACCACAATTATAGCATTTACTTTGCTTTTTACCTTCTACAGAATTAAAAATAAGGCACGATGAAATATAGAGAAATATAAGAGAATGTTGCTGCATGAGGCCCAATATTGGGGTAAAAAAATAAAGTATACAATATACAAAAATATATGTATTATCTGTCCTCTGATTAATACGCACTGTAAAAGTTTTCCACCTGAAACATCTCATATTTCTGACGAGTCAGCAAACTCTACACCCTGAATTAAAACCGTTACCGGCATCAAAATGTCCGGTTGTTGCATGTTCCGTTGTGAGAATCGATATATTCCATCAGCGGACTCGAGTTCTGCAGAGTTCCTAAAGGATGCCGACCGTCTCGAGGCTACAGGTGTTCCAGTTTAACGAGTGACCGTGTTAACTGGTGACGTTCAGCTGCGTGCGTCCGTGGTCGCTCGTAGGAACTGACGTAAATAATAATCACAGATGAGTAAGTGTTTAAAATTGACTCCTACAAGTCAAGTTGTTTAGGTTGCATTCTCCATCTTTGATGGTGACTGCCCTTATATAGCTCGACAAGCTGTTGCACTACGCTGTACTTACGACGTCGTTGTTTACACACCGTTAAAGGGTCTGCAGACATATTTCTTTTGACACATAACGCTGTGTGTGCAGTAACAACATGACCTTTGTTCCAATCATAGCAACACAATCCACAAACCTGTGAGGGCAGCAGATATTCTCATGTTTTCATACCATTTCAGATCACAAGCTCATAGCTTAAAAAGAACAAAAAGCAAAGCCGTGTTGATTTTCAACGCGAGTTCACGATGCATTCAAAATGCATGAAATACACGGGGCACGCAGAGCAGAGAAATATGATAATTCTGCTTGTTTGTGTGTCTGAAGGAATTATATTTGATGAGAAAGAGAGAGGGAGAAGCAGAAGGGAGAACGGGGGAGAAAAAAGTCTATTAGTCAAGCAGTAATCAGCACAAACAGCTGACTGATGGGATTCGGGGGGGTCGGACGAAGCGAAAAAAGAAGGAAGAGGAGTCTCGCTCTATCTCTGACCTCCACATCCACATCGAGGAGGAGGAGGAGGAGGAGGGGGGAAGAGGAGGAGGAGGAGGAGGAGGAGGGGGGAAGAGGAAAAGCAAGAAATCTCAGGTACCAACGGCCCTCTGTCGTCCTCGTTGATGTGTGAGCCGTATCTCACGGCCCACACTCCACTGACAGCAGGAGATAAACACAGGCCTGTGCTACTGACCACATGATTTATCAACAGGATTTCACCCGCATCCGCTATCTCTTTCTCTCCCTCCGTCTCCCTCCTTCACTTTCTCTCTCTCTCACTGCAGCCTCACACGAAACACACACACACACACACACACACACACACGAACGCACGCACACTCGTCCCACTCATTAACTGTCAAAACGCACTAATGAGAAATAAAGAGATTGTCTAGAGTATATTGGAAGGAGGTGAAAGAGCAGCATGCCAGCAGACACAAAAGAAGGAAATGAAACGAAGACAAAGAAAGACACGTGTGTGTGTGTGTGTGTGTGTGGGGGGGGGGGGGGATATGTAAGAAGAAACTTCTTTTAGTGAGAGATGAGAAGAAGAGCACAGGAGGGCCGAGGATATAAAATGTCAACGAGCCAGCTGCAATATAGCGAAAGGTATCGCATACCATAATTAAAAGCTTGCATTAAATCTTTGCCTTCTTGCAGCGAAAGAAATAATCACAGCCAGAGAGCCTCAACACACACACACACACACACACACACACACACACACACACACACACACACACACACACCTTACAATTAAGACAGCTCCCGCTGCTCGGCTCTGGTGTTGAAAAGGGTGTTAACACCTTGTCTTCCTGCCTCCTCGCTCCTTCCTTCCTATATCTTCTTTTTTTCCTCTTGCGCTTACCCCCTCGACACAGCGCCCCCCCCCCCTTGGAGCCAGATTTGGGCGCAAAAAGGTGCCAGACACTCAGAGCCATATAGGGACTCACTCTGCTGGAGATGGAAGAAGAAAGAAATCATGATGTAAGGAGGGCTGGAGGTGGAGGAGTGTGTGCGTGTGTGTGTGTGTGTGTGTGTGTGTGTGTGTGTGTGTGTGTGTGAGAGAGAGAGCAGGAGTGGTCTTCCATGTGTCTTGCTCACACAAGTGTTAGCTTGTTTGCTTGCTGTTTGGACTGCGTGGATCGTCCCCCAACAACCTTGCTTTGCTGAATGAGTTTGACTTCGTAGAGGCGCTAACTAGGCATATATATATATATATATATATATATATATATATATATATAGCATTACCCTCGCCGCTCTCTACTTTACGTGCCTTGCCGGTAATGAACCAATCAGGGGGGACCCCGAACAATATTGCCAAAACATTTGATGGTGATAAAAAAACAACAAAAAAAAAACAGCATTGCTGTTAAATTTTCATTTCTACCATCCTGATGTGATTTCGCTTCCTTTATTAGCTCCCATAATTTCAGCCATCCTGATTTTCAATCGGTTTCATACGACTTTAGTTTTCCCTGCAGCTCCATAAGCACAATGCATCCACGCTCCTGTCCAGTGAATTTGCTGATATGTGCTTTTAACTAAAGCTTGGAGGATTTAGTGGCATCTAGTGGTGAGTTTGAGGATTGCGTCCCACTTAACACCCCTCGGCTAACCTCTCCTTTTCCAAGCGCGTCGGAGAACTACGGTGGCCTTCAGGGAAGCCAGTGTTAGGTTTGTCCTTTCTGGGCTACAGTAGAAACATTGACAGAGCAAGATATGAAGGACTCATTCTTAATTAACAAATACACAACAACTCTTAGTTTCAGGTGATTATACATTAATGAAAACATAGTTATGTGTATTATATTACATAGTCCCTCTAAATGCTACACGCTGGCCCTTTATGTGAGGTTATGAATGTTGACTAGCAGTAAAGAGTATTTTCACTGTGTAGTAATCGTGCTTTTATGTCAGTAAATTAAAAAAAGTCCAGCCGCTATTTTTAGACCTTATCCACTTTCTGCACACACGGTGTATTGATCAGGATTGTTTTTAACAGACTGCTGTGAGGTCCATTAACCTGTGGTGATGACAAAGCATTCAGAGACTAATGTGTCCCCGGGGGGACACATTAGTCTCTGATGCATACAAGATGCATACTGAGGACCGTGTGTGTATATGGCATTGCATTCATGCTCTGACCAATGCTGGAACACACACCCTGATGAAGACCTGTGTCGGTAGCAATGCAGTGGTCATTTTAAATACATTTTACCATGTGGAGTAAATGCATTCTTGAGACTATAAAAGGATTCCACCCATGCGATAAGCCCTTCACAAGATTAATGAACCTATATTTCATTGTTGATACCGATTCCAATACTTGAACTCGTGTACCGATCCGATCCCAGGTCCTAACTCCTTCTCCAATATCTATTTCATGTGGCTGCGAAAGTATCATGATTCTCACCTCAAACTAAATTTGACCCCATCATGATAACTTCATAATTGACCTTTGGCGAATACACATTTTTAGAGCTTGAACGCATCATAATGTAACCTCTGTTAATGTTAGCGGTTAGCTCGGTTATCTCACCGAGGAGGACCGTGCTGCTAACAGCTCTCCTCCTTCTTGTTGCTCACAATGTTGCAGTAGCAGGAAGAACTAGGCTGCATGATAGTGTTCAACCACAGGTGTGTAGCACCAGTTTGCACGTGTGCAGAAGCGATCAGGCTGGAAGCAGGATGTTCCTGTGCAGCGTAAATGAGCTGATAAATGAAAAGCTAGCATGATATGTGATCAGAGCAATCAGAGCAAACGCTCACGTTCAGAAGTCCTCTATCAACTATCCAATCTTAAAACTGGTAACTGCTTCACACCGTGTGGTTGCATCAATACGAAGAAGTCAGATCTATTTGGTTTGATTTTTTTGATTTTGTTTTAAAGCCTCAATAGTTACAGCAGGACTGTAACTTTAAGCAAACGTTAACTATGGTTCTTTGTTTAATGTTAATAGTTTTGACCATTCATTTGTTGCATGAAACATTGCTACAGTGAAGTGTGAGAGGGCAACTTCTACATCAACCTTTGCAATCTGATATAATACATATATACATAATATATATATATATAAACAAAAAGTAAAAGTCTGATTTGTATCGGTGTTTGTTGTACTTAAAACAAGCCAAATGATATCGGTCACCCAGTCCCACATGCATTTAACACTCACCCATCACATACATTGCTCAACGCTGATTTGTCTGTAGGGGGTCGCTGTCCGTAGTGCTGAAAATGATGTCCTGATCGCATATTTTACAACTTTATGTCACACTGAGTAACACTCATTGTACAGGAAAGGTTGTGCGTGCACATGCAGTAGTAAACAGAATAGTTTGGTAATAATTGTACAGTTCTTGTTTTTACTCTTCTAAAAAGGTTGCCTACAACATGTCTGATCATGTGACTTCTTGCGTTTCCTTCATTTGACTCATCTCAGTGAGAACAGTGTTGTTATCGATACAAACGACGGCCAAAATGCAGAGAATAAGACCCAGGTTTTATTAAAGTGTAATAATCCTTTCAAGAGAAGAGGGGATGAAAGGTTTAGGAAGAGAGTGACGGTGGTTCTCTACAAAGTATTCAATGAGCTGACTGTGAGGGATAAAGATTCATTCATGCTTGAATCGTTTGTTGTCCTTTCCGACATCAACTCCGCGCCTGTGGCGACGTCTTCACGCAGACACAAAACAACACAAACGTTTCGTGAGACGTTTCCTCCACTTTTCTTATTTCATGCTCAGCTGGTGAAGCCGTGTCGCCTCTGTGACGCTGATATCAGCCGTTCAATCACGACATCTGTGGGGATGAAACCGGGCTCCTTCAAATGACTTCCCTCCGTGTTTTTGTTGTTGATTATTTTGTGTATTTAAAGCGACACAGTGATTCCTCAGGGAAACGTACTTTCCTTCCCCTCACACTCTTCTTTTTTTACAAGCAGTGGACTCCTTTTCTCCTATTTCCTCATCAGGTTCCCTCCCTCCATAATTACCACTTATTAATCTTAAATGAGAGCCCTAACACGTTGCATGGTTTTAATACGGCCTGGTAATGTGAGAGAGTTAATTGATGGGGTGTGGGTTTGGATGGAAGGATGATGGAATGACTGTCGTCCATCACAGAAATCATTAGCCACCGGCAGAAGAAAGAGACTCTCGTAGGTGAGACGGTATGAGATACACATTTTAAACTTCCTGTAAGTACAGTAGGAGAGCGTTTCGAGTGCAAATAGGAAAACCTGGAGAAAATATATTCCCCTCCTTCTCCACTCGTCGTTCTCTCCTCCTCTCCTTCTGGTTTCCTTTCTTCTCTTCTCCATTCCCGTCTTTGTGTTGTGCATCCCATTTCAGAGGCTTTTTAAGGGGCTGAAGTGGCGCTCGGCTACGCTCAAGTGTCTGCACTGCTGTGTGCCTGAGCCTGCAATTCAACGACTGTGTGTGTGTGCGTGTGTGTGTGTGTGTCCGAGCCTGCAATTCACCAATTTCACCGCTAATTAGCCCACAAAGGCTACCGGCAGGGAGGAGCTGAGGAGGAGGGTGTCGGGGGGGGGGGGGGGGGGGGGGGGCATATGCGGGAGGTCCAGGCCTGAGGGGGGGGGGGGGGGGGGGTGTGCACAGCTGAGACACGTATCACGGGACCAGACAGACGCCTTTGTGTGTGTGTGTGTGTGTGTGTGTGTGTGTGTGTGTGTGTGTGTGTGTGTGTGACATCGTGGAGACCAGCGTGTGTTTCTGTGTATTTGTAGCAGTGTTGGGACCATGTGTCCCATGGCCACTCTCTCTCTTTATTTCTCCCTATCTTGTGCTCTCCCTCCCTCTCTCTCTCTCGCCATATCTCCCTTTTTCTTTTCCCCTTTTCTCTCTCTCCCTGGCGATAGCTGGGTTGGTTGCAGCTGTAGTTCAACGAGTCTTAACTCCTGAGGCTGGTCCCAGCATGCCCAGTGGTCCCACTACGCCTACTGGCAGAGGCTGCTGGTCCTCTGCCATCACTACCACTGTGTGTGTGTGTGTGTAGGTGTGTGTGTGTGTGTCTGGTTGTGTGTGTGTGTGTGTGTGTGTGAGAGACAGAGATTCACATCCCTCCTGCCAATTGTTTTACTGCGCATCAGACGGGCCTTCCAGGGAGGCAGGCTGCCTGGCAGTCAGCCACCAGGGCTGTGGACTTCATCCAATGTTTGGGTTTTTTTGTTTTTGTTTCAGTGTGGTGTGTTTGTTTGGTTATTCACACACATAAACACATATGTATGTATATTTACACGTACATATATCCCTTCACATGTAGGGCTGAAACGATTCCTCGAGGAAATCACGATGTGTTCAAATGTAATCTTGTAAAATGCAGTTTTGGTCGGAAACTAGGAACTAAATCCAGATATTTTCACAGCAAAATAAAATAGATATTAGATATTAGATATTAGAGAAGGAATATTAGATATTAGAGAAGGAATATTAGAGAAGGAATTATGACCCATTTACCTCCTAACACTAACTTATTTTTTAAAGATTTTTTATCAACAAAAATACAATCTACAAAAAATACAAAATACAATACAAATACCAAAAAGTAAATTAATAAAAATACAACCGTGTATTTCCTAATCATTTGAAATGTCTGTTTTTATACAAATATAGATGACTCAAACAAAATTAGAGGATATAGTTCATTGACTGTAGGCCTAATAGACTGAAGTGAGATGAACCGAGTGAAAATATATATATATAAAAAATAAGATACAGCCGGAGTAACGATATGAAACATACGATGGAGGACATTTAAACCTGCAGCTCAACTGCTGCTGACTCAATACAGACTACAAACTAAGGGATGAGTACCGCTTACTGTGTGGTATTTTATTCATCATGTTATCCAGATCAGGTGCGTCCTGCCAAGTGTCACGAGCGTGCCAAGCGCACTTTTGGTAATTTCCGTGGCCAGGCTCCCTTGTTGCACCTGTGGCACACTTGGGCACGAGGTGGGATCCGACAGAAGGCATTACCATATATTATAGGTGGCTGACAATAACAGCCAATCACATTGACTAATCCCCCCCCACTTCCCCCCCTTTAATTACGGGGCTCTCCCCGTTATGACGCACGGACAGTTTGGGAATCCTGGAGAGCGTTTTCCCCGGAGTAAACGTATCGTTATCTGGGATTTCATCTTAATGCTGTCACATAAACGTCATCCTGCTCATGATACGCAAATAAATTGGGATTCTAAAAATAGCTGCTTTTTGTTTCTGGGAACGCTGCGATAAAACTGCCCTCTATCACATATTATAATTAGAAATGTGGAGCTCCAGGCCACTTGTTTTGGGATGAACACAACAGACGGTCATGACGAAGTTATACACGGACGAAGAAGTTTTACACAATTTTTCATGGAGCTGTGTGAACCGTTTTTAGCGTGACAATCTCCAAAAAGCCTTTTGATGTGAAGTAGAAACTAGAATAATTAATCAAAACAACGCGTCATGATGGGCACATCAGCAGGAGACGTTCTGTGGTTATGTTTTTTGAAAACAGCCTGAACCTAACTGTTTGTGGTTTTGTTGCCTGAACCTAACTTTCCTTTTCACATAATCTCGTCCCACACGAAAAGTCGTTGCGAGTGACGCAAAACAAAATGGACAATTCGTGTCCCTGTACATGAAACCAATGAATTGCATTTCTTGACTATTTCCCGAACTGCTGTGAGACTGTCGGTAAATTGTTGCTTTGCAGATTCAACAGCATTCAAGTCAGATTTAAGAAACGACACAGAAATCATGGAAAAGCATCGTAACCCACTAAACAGAATCCAAGTGACATCCGGACACATTCGACTGGAAGAAAAAGGAACTTCACTGATTGACAATCTTTTTCCAGATGGCCATTCAGACAGGCTAAAGTAGAAAGGGGCTCGTGTGTGTGTGTGTGTGTGTGTGTGTGTGTGTGTGTGTGTGTGTGTGTGTGTGTGTGTGTGTGAGAGAGTGATGGCTTTCTTGCCCTGTCTCTTCTCCCAGCTCACCACTGATGGATTAAAGCTCTGGACAGGTTTCAACCCTATTGATCTCACCTGCCACGGCTGCTCACATCAGTCGGTGTGAGAGGGGGGGGGGGGATAAGATGGGATCGAGAGCATGGGGGGGGGGGGTGTGTGGGCGGTTTCAGGAGGTTTTCACACTTGGCCGGCTTTAACTTTTTAAGGGGAACTCGTGGTGATTAATCAGCAGGTTTTGTCAGCATCATATTGTACGACTCGGAACCCTGAACTCAGAAAACAGTGAAAATCTGAAAATTAGGAGAAAAAAGGAGAAGTTGATGGTAATTAACGAGGTTTGAAGAGGGAGTGGGAGGAAGCTATTTGCTAATTAAATGAGCCAACCCGTTTCTACACTAAATGAAACGCATCTTGTTTTAACCCTCATCCTACCAACACATTTAACAAACAAGGACTGAATAAACCATCACGTCTTTATCCTCAAAACATTATTATATTTGTCATTAATTTCATCAGGAGAACAAAATATATATTTTAGGAAAGTTAATTAGCAGAAAATATCACACCATCACACTGTTATTATTATCAGTTACAATGTCCCTTTAAGGAATGAGGACAGAATTATATATAAATAAAAACAGCATGTAAGTAGAACATGTTATACAACTCAAGCATGTTCGTTCACATGTTAGCAGCACTAGCCGCATGTTAAATTAACTACGGAATTAAAAATAAAATAAGCTGCCAGCTTTTAAAATAAAGTCCAGTGATTGTTAACAATTAACATGAACTGCAGGAACCAGCCTGCTTCTGTCTGCACCTTTTATTCATGAAGGCTCACTCATGCCAGTTGTTCACTACCTCAGTTCAGCACATTAGCATGCTAACATTAGCTAGCTAACAATAAACACAGAGGCTACTGGGACCTTCATGGGTTTTGCAGGTATTTGGTTCTAAACTAAAGTATTGGACACATTAAGTTGGCGCTAAACAGAAAATGATGATCACCAAAGTGAAAGACTTTTAATATCTGAAGCACATTTAAAGACGATCCGTAGTTGTTAAGATATTACAGTCTCTTGACCGTAAACAGAAACATATTTACAGTCCTCCTTAAAGACAACTCTTTCTTGCTTTACTTTTATTTATTTATTTATTGCAGATAACCGGGTTTCAGTGAGCGAGTGTGAAAACATCCCGAGGCCGCGTTTTGTCACCGCCGATACACCATCGAGACTCATTTCGGTGCGTTGGGGAAGACTATCACCATCCTCCACGCCGGCTTATCTAACTAACTGATAAATAACACAGTCTGTCACCGTGATAACAAGGTCAATCCAATAGGCTGACCAACAGCAATGTTCTCCCTAAAGCGTTACGCAGTCACATCTGATGCCGCCGCTGACCTCCATGCTAATGAACAAAACACAGAGACGGAGAGAAAGAGACAGCAAATGAATATGAATGAAAGGCAAATCTATCAGAACCACACCTCCTTTAAATAACCCCCCTCCATCCTCCTCCACTCCTTTCCTTCGCGCCACCACCCCCCTCCACCCTGTTATATTTTATTCTCCAACGCGTGGTGAATTTAATAAATATATGCAAATGTGTGCTGTGGAACATGACGAGTGTAAATCAGGCGAGGATGTTCTTTGAGCGCTGCCGAGATTGAGGCTGAGAGCTGACCCCGGGTTAATCATTTTTCACTTCCCTATCGCATTCAATTCTGCTGCCTCTGTGTGTGTGTGTGTGTACTACGATTTAGCATGCATGTGTGTGCAGCCGAGCCGTGCTAGTGGTGGAGGAAATACACAATTCATTACAAACTTTGTACACATGATTAGGGAAAATATTTTCTTTCAAATTTTATGCAAAATGTGACGTCAGTGCTTTGAAAATAATTTTTTTTTTAAATCTGCACTTTGGCGATTCACACGTTGGCTCCAAATGTATTTCTTTTAAAGCGGTTTATTTGCACATGTTAATTGAAGTGACAGCAGGTCTTGTTTAGCTGCACTTTGATTGTGGTTTCAGTGAGGAGATCTAACGGCGTGCCGTCTTCCAAAGCTTTTGTCATTTCCTCTGAACTGCACGTGTTCTCTTGAGTAAAGGAGCTCCCCCTGAACCAGGCCGTCAGATTCAGTAAGACTTTAATTGTCATAATGTTCATTTAAAGATTTTTTTGCTCTGCCCCTCTTTTGCTCCCCTGTAGTCAGATTGTTGATTGTGAAGTAAACAACACGATGCTAACACGCTATCAGCGCTGTGAATGGATCAGGTCTGCTGGACTGGTGCATGATTACTTGTCTTACAGGGTAAAATGATATGATGAGATGTATGTCCCACCAACTCTATAGATTAGTATTTTAAATGGAACACATATAGATATGATAGAGCTGCAGCTGCAGGAATAAAAAAAAGACTGAATTTAATTCTGACTGTCGCTGTGGGGGTCAGATCAGATGACTTAAACCTGCATTCTCTCTAGTGTCCACCAGGGGGCGACTCCTCTGGTTGTATAGAAGTCTATAGAAAATGACTCTACTTCTCTCTTGATTTATTACCTCAGTAAACATTGTAAACATGAGTTTATGTCTCAATCTCTAGTTTCAAGTCTTCTTCAATACAGCATGATGTTCATTTAGTACATTATGGTCCATTTAGAGTCACACAGACCATAAAGCAGGGGATGCTTTAGGGCGGGGCTACTGTGATTGACAGGTCTCTATCAGAGACGTATACGGCGTCTCTACGTCACTCCTCCTCAGTGCAGATATGGTCACTTCTGTTCACTGGTTGCAAAAACCAAGATGGCGACGGCCATAATGTTGTCCTCGAGGCTTCAAAACAACAAACCAACGGGTGAAGACACGACGACTGCGTTCACTCTTTACAGTCTATGGTTGTGGGCCAGAAAACCAAAAGAGATGCTGCATGTCATGCTTTGAGTACCGATGCTGTCGTTGAACACTGTA
Source organism: Melanostigma gelatinosum (assembly GCF_949748355.1). Lineage (NCBI taxonomy): Eukaryota > Metazoa > Chordata > Actinopteri > Perciformes > Zoarcidae > Melanostigma > Melanostigma gelatinosum. The sequence goes on along the minus strand of NC_136651.1, from coordinate 2,355,218 downwards.
TCACCTTGTTTACTTCAGAGAGACGCACAATAAACACGTTATTAGGTTAACGCGTGTGTTTAGGTGTCAGTGGTTTTCAGTTTCAGATGTATCTTTTGGTTCGTAATCTTAACACCTAATGAGTCACAACATCAAGTGATGGCGGAGCAACGGCGAGAATCATCCATCCATCTGCTGCTGTACGGCTTCTTATGATGTCTTCGATAAATATTTTACAAAATAGCATACAGTCCAGACAAATGTTCAACAGGAAATCCGTATTCAGCATCGGAGGCAGCCAACAGGACAGTAAAGAACACTAAGCTGTTTCTATTCATCTTTTATGAGAGATTAGAGAACTAAATCGACTGGCTGCTCATTTTGGTTGACTTGTGTTGCATAAAAGCTGAGAAACGATGACAACAGCATCATTGTGGCGCTCCACGAGTGCCGCGCGCTGTCTAAATTAAAAAATGTCCCGACGCTCGCGCCACATATCATGTGTGCAGCATTGTGTGGCTGTTTTAAAATGAACGTATTTAACATCGTGCAGCGCCATTACTGGTTTGCTGACGTGCAGAAATGAGGCCGAGGCCTCGTAACGACCGCGGAGCAGCTCAGTCACACACATCCCACTGCGGCACCTCGTCTGTGGGTTTGCAACTACAATCCGCATTTCATCACACCGGAGGGCCACAACTGGACTTATTGAAGGCCGAGAGAGGAGCCCGTTAACAAACCAAAACACCAGCTGTGAATGGACCCAGAGCCTGACAGATATTCCTCCTGTGGGTCATTGAGCTGCATTATCGTCCAAAACGATTAAAAACATATCAATGAGCCACACTGTTGCACTAAGTAACATGTTTCTTCCCACGCTGTTCGTTTATTTTACATACGCCGTGCAGGATTAATATTGTAATATGGATAAATCTGCTGCTAAAAAGAGCCCGCCCCCTAAGAAGGCACCACTTACTCCTGTTTAATTCCATTTGTAAGCAGTGTATAAATATTCAATGAATGTTTATAACACTTTATAAAAAGGTCGATTTTTATAAACGCTGATGTCAACAGCTGGAACTCCTCCTGTGGCTCCTCCCACAAGAGGACGCTGGTGTATAAACATAATGACGATGTAGTAAAATACAGTGATCATATTTAGTGTAACATAAAATATGTCTTCATATAAATATTAAACACGAATCAACACTTAAAACGCTTCTATGTTATGTGTATGAACTTTTTGTTGTTTGTTTCCTGTTTTGTATGTTTATCTTAAATAAACACTTAAAGCTGCTTAGAACTATATTACAGTGTGTTATTAACTGGGTGCTTTCTTATATTGAGAAAAGCATGAACACAAGACTTCATACATTCATTCCTGCATCCCCGTAAACAGAGTCCTAACACGACGCGTACAGTAAACAGCGAGCAGCACACACTGTGCAGTTAGCTCTGGAGCTGCTTCAGGTAAACAGCAGCAGCGGAGGGAAACAACCTGGAGAGGCACGAGAGTCCACATGCACGTCCTCTCTCTCATGCAGCAGCTTTCAGAAAGGCTAAACAACAACATGAGGCTACTGTTTCAAAATCAGAGAGTACATTTATTAACTAGAGCGCTGAACATAGTCTGAGTTTATGAACGATTCTGTCAAATCAGCAGCATGATGGCTGTTTGTCTCTGTCGCTCTCTCCACATTCTCCCTATCTCCCTCTCTCTCCCTCTCTCTCTCCACATTCTCCCTATCTGTCTCTCTCCCTCTCTCTCTCCACATTCTCCCCATCTCCCTCTCTGTCTCTCTCCCTCTCCACATTCTCCCCATCTCCCTCTCTGTCTCTCTCCCTCTCCACATTCTCCCTATCTGTCTCTCTCCCTCTCTCTCTCCACATTCTCCCCATCTCCCTCTCTGTCTCTCTCCCTCTCTCTCTCTCCACATTCTCCCTCTCTGTCTCTCTCCCTCTCTCTCCACATTCTCCCTCTCTGTCTCTCTCCCTCCATATTCTCCCTCTCTGTCTCTCTCCCTCTCTCTCCACATTCTCCCTCTCTGTCTCTCTCCCTCCATATTCTCCCTCTCTGTATCTCTCCCTCTCTCTCTCCACATTCTCCCTCTCTCTCTCTCCCTCCACATTCTCCCTCTCTCTGTCTCTCTCCCTATCTCCCTCTCTCTGTCTCTCTCTCTCCACATTCTCCCTCTCTCTTTGTCTCTCTCCACATTCTCCCTCTCTCTCTCTCCCTCCCTCTCCCTCCCTCCTGGCTTTTCCTCTGTTCTTTTTCAAATGATTGAGCTTCTAATCAAACGTAATTTAACTCACTATCTCGGGCCCTCGTTCACGGCCCCTGTTCTCACCCCCGCACTCGCCCATCCTCACCCATTTCCCCCGGTAGCCCCTAGCCCCGGGTCCTGTTGCCAAGGCAACCGGTATCTCATTTCTAAAGTGTCAGTTTGCATTGTTGTCTTCACGCTTTCCAGCAATAACCTCTCTCTCCATCTCTCTCTCTCCATCTCTCTCTGTCTGTCTGTTTGTCTGTTTGTCGGTCCCTCGCTCACAAATACTTATACATACACACCCCCCACCCCCCCCCTCTCTCTTATTGTGCACTGTGTCTCCCTTTCCTCTTGCACTTATATATATACACATACATACATACATACATACATACATATATACATATGTACATATATACATACATACATATACATATGTACATATATACATACATATACATATGTACATACATATACATACATATACATATGTACATACATATACATACATATACATATGTACATACATATACATACATATATACATACATATACATATGTACATACATATATATACATATGTACATACATATGTACATACATATATACATATACATATACATATGTACATATATACATATATACATACATATACATTTGTACATATATACATATACATATATATATATATATATATATATATATACATACATACATACATACATACATATATACATATACACATACATACATACATACATACATACATACATATATATATACATACATACATACATATATATATATAGTGCAATCCACTTGAATTCCCCCTCTAACCCACATGCATAATGCAAAGCAAACACAAATGGTATCATGCATGGAGTACGTAGCTGTGAAATGTGTTCCCTCTCCTGTTGGAGACAGAACACGGTTTTCACTCATTTGGATGTTTTCACCGCGGAAACAAATCAAAGCAGCTTTTGTTTGCAGAGGTGGAAGCAACACAGACACACGTTCAAATAGGTACAATTGATTGACAATCTTAGAAGAAAAGTCAAGAAATAAATCATAAATACAAGAAAAATCTGACAAAATCATGTTAAAAAATGACAGAAAAGCCCTTTTTATTCAAACATCTGTGACTTTGTCTCCATGAAAAATGAGATGGAACATAAAGAGATTTATCCTGATGTGCAAGTTTCAACATTCTAAAATGTCCGTGTTATATGCTAAACTGTTCCATAGCTTCGAGTGGCCACATTTATTTATATTTGACTTTAGAGGGAGAAGAGACCTTGAAAAATACCCTTGAAATAGCTGAAATGTAAGAGTTCAATCCGGTATCTTGGAATTCTACAATACAGTTGTTTTACCAATTCTGAAATGGAACAAAAAAATCATTGTTATAAGCAGACTATCATCTCTTAATTCCTTATTGAACTGTTTTTGTGTTCATATTTTAAGATGAAAACGATCTAAAGATGACTGACTTATGCAAGTCATCTGTGCATGATTGTTTTTAAAGTGCTGTAGGGGAAATTAATTGCAATGTCTGTAAAAGGACATACTGGTGAATGAGCATCATGCAATAGAGCCCAAATGTCCAACACAACAATAAATGAAATATCTATCGATGCACTTTGCAGCCTGAAGGCTACACACACACTGATTATCAATCTAAAATATACAACAGCCTTCCTCTGTGCGGCCTCTCAAGAATCAACCACAAAATACACAAAACGCAGACAACTGTACAAACATGACCGATGATGAATTAAAAGTACACGGACATGCAAAACAAGTATTACCTATTAGGCAATTAAACCGCCTGAAACTTCATATAGAATCAACAACAGAATAAAACATCTTCAAAGCAACAACACGGAGATGTGTTGACAATATAAACTCCACAGCAGCAGCAGACACGCACACATATTACAGCAAAGAGAGAGACACTACCTGCCCACCACCACAACAATAATAAATGAGAACGCTGCAGCTGAACTCACCTGTCTGACGTCAGGTGAGTCTCGCGCGCTGCACACTCTTCCAGCTTTAACTTCTCCGCTCTTTATTTCAGACGCAGAATGTCACCGGTCCGCTCCGTTTCTCCGTCCCAGTGAAACCAGTCCACAAACCGCAGAGAGGCCTCGCTGCTGTCACTGCTGCGGGAACGCTTCGTTCGGCGTGTTGCACTGTGACCTGTGACCGAAGCGGCGACTTCCGGTGATGATAAATTAAATGATGTATTTATATATATATAGTGTTATTATTACATTAAATAAATCTCTATTGACCCCCCATGATAAAACGTCAAACTCTACAGCAGAAATAAATATGTTTACAGCTTGGTAAAAAAATTTAAATAACGTTTTTGTCAGCCTCACCTCAACCTACGATCTTCACTTCCTGTGTCGTCACTGCCAAGATGGCCGCGGCCAGCTTCACTTTTAGTTTTTTCTCCTTCTTTATTAAAGAAACATTAAAAGTTGTACATATAAAACAGATCATAACAGGGGTACAGATTTAAAGTTGAAGGTAATTCGATTGCCTTCTTATTCTTAGTCTTTGTTTTTTTTATTATGGCACCATATTGACGCAGGTCTTGATAAAAAACAATAAAAATGTCCGCCCATGTTTTCTGGTGAATGTGGAATTCCCCACTTTGATCCTCCCAATGGCTCTTCAGAAACCTATAGGTTCTATTTATATTTATTTATTTATTTATATTGAGTATATGTCTGCAATGTTCATACATTTTTAAGTTGTTTTTTTTAAACATAGAACAACAAACGAAAACAAAGTATGAAACCATTTTTCCAGAAAAGTTATATAACTAACCACAACTGACAATCAAGTAACCCTTAATTTGATTGCATTGATGTGGATTTTTTTGCACCTGTTCACGAACCACTAACCACTTGAACAGGGTGATAATATGAATGTACCTCCCCCTAACAATAATTGAATGCAGGTTTTTTAATGCAAGGCATATAATCCCTTTTATATACATATATATATATTCCGACCAACACACAACAACAGCACCAGCAACCTTGGTTTGTTGAAAAATGTCTGCTGACTTTGAATTTCAGGATGAAAATTGAAGGTGTTCCCACAGTATGTATGTTGAGGAACCCTGAACTTCAACACTCAGATCCACAGAGAGACAGAACTATGAATATACTTAAGTTTCACACATATTTTGTACAATGCCGTCTCATAAAGTTCTCATAAAGACCAGTTAATTCCTCTTCATAAATCTTGCGTAAGTAAATTGTGATTTTATCTCCTAAATGATGGAAATCTTAATCCTGCATAATTCATGGAGGTAATTATTTGCTGTGGGCTTATTACAGTAAGATTGTTTCTTCGGCTGCATTTTCCCTCAAAACATATCGCCTAGAATGAAAACCACACAATATATCACACAAACATTTGATTAATTTAAAGTGGAATCTTAGTTTATTCCATTTAACATGCAGAAGCTTAATGACGGCAGGTCACTCCTGACCTTCTCTCAAACAACTTTTCCCATTTAAAGTTTTTTTGTACCCTGTACAGATTATAAAGCCACTTGAGGCAAACTTGTAATTTGTGACACGATGTTATATAAAGAGACTAACCTATCCGGAGTTCTGTCGTGGACTTAAAATATTTTTAAATTCAAAACACTGGGTGATCCTCACCTCTACCGGCAGGCATCCACTGATACATACACACAAACAAGTCATCTGTTTAGAAATATAAACATATACAAATTGATAATAAAAGATTAACTAAACACCAAAACAAGGGGACGTTCCAGGGCTGAGTCATCTAACTATAAAGCAAAGAATCTCTGTGTCCTTCGCATATCTCGAGAAGCGTTCATTCCATCCACTCCACACTTGGTGGGTGTATTGCTGAGGCCCCACGGAAGTGCTTTGTTCAATTTGACACTCTCAATATTAATGAACTTTGAATAAAGGACGCGAACGGCGTTCTGTGCCAGTAAACCAGTCGCACTTCTCTGTCAGGTAAATGTAGAACTACAAAGTTTTCCTCTGAAGTAGAAGTAAGTAGTTCACGGCTGCTTATTTGAAAGAGCTTTGAGGGTGTTTTGTAGGTTATTTTGAGGTAAAATGAGTTCGAACACGAACATAATTGAATGCTTTTCACAACTAAACATCATAATAAACCTGCAGCTGTTTGGGGCCCTTGTAGTTGCCGGTACACGTGCCGTCGGCCCCGGTGTTCTGTTTCCTGTTAAGTGTACCCGGTGCTTCTGATGGGCAACAGCCGTGACTTTTGATGTGTGCAAACTATGTCATGGCATAGAAAAAACTTCTTTCAATGCTCTTTGAAATTGTCAACATTTCAACTTCAGACATGAGTGAAATGATAACAATTTCAAACTGGCGATCGCAACACAAAGGCTCATTGTTTAAAAAAATAAAAAGCCCCAAATATGTAATGTAATGCATTGTGTGTGTAAGTATCACAAGACGTACTGAACAAGCACTTCTCCGGGGGGATGTTTGAAGGCAGCGAGGTGCTTCCACAAAGTGAGCACCGCTTCATGAAACAGTTATGTAAAGTGGAGTGTTTTATTGGTTGAAGGTCTTAAGTGAACATTACCTGTGATCTCGTTCTTGTTAGAAACTGAGAGCATTGTGAAGTGTTGATAGCTGGCGCGGTCTGAAGATGTGTGCGAATGTGTGAGAACACGTCTGATGTCGGAGTAGAAAAAGAAGAAGAAGAAAGCGACGCTTCAAGTCAGCCCTAAAGATCATGAAGTGAGGCGGAGGAGCGCTGATCTTCGCTGGATGTGTGAACCGTGAAACCACAAGTGAGACCACAGAGGAGACACGTGTCACATGTTTATGAAGGCCCGGGGAAGATGAGGTCTGTTCACACCTTCTGAGCGATCTTTGCATCGTTTGAGGATTCAGGTAAGTGTCTGAATACATTAGTTGAAGCCATATATTGTAGTTGTTGTAGTGGGAAAAAACAGTTACATTTACTCAAGTACTTCCATTCGATGCCGCTTTGTACTTCTACTCTGCTACATTTCACAGCGAAACAGGCAATTTATATATTTATCTGAGGCAGTTAGTGCTGAATTTTTAAAATGGAGTATTAATTTAAAAGGTTAGTCCACCAATTTTACACATACAAGTTAAAGAAGTTGTCTATCTGTGCGTTACAACACCCATAACCAGAATCAGCTTGAGTATGTCTCAATGCATACATGACAAAGACACCAGGATGTTCTACTGCACCTGGTCTCATCTTGCAGTTTGCAAGCCAGCATGGTTTCTGGCTATTCTGAACCGCAGTCCTTCGCTCAGCAGATCTATAAAGAGGGTCAAAGTTCAAGGTGCCCTGTTATGAGGAAGTAGTTTGTCCCAACTGAATGCACACTGCATGTAACAGCATGCACTTTGTGGACGGCTGCAGCTCAGCGTCTTGACGTGAACGCTGTACTTCCTGTTGGAGCTCAGCTGCGAGAGCCAAGCAGCCCTCAGAGCAGGACGGAGCTGTCCGAGGCCTCCCAGGACCGGCAAGGTTAATATTTGAAGGAAGGATGGCCCATAAATATGAGCAAAGGGACTTTTAATTAAATAAGCACTTCTTAAATATTCTCCTGGGCCCGCTGCTTTTGTTTAAAGATGATTGATTGACTACTAGCTCTCCAGGCAGGACCATTAGTTTCGCCATCCCTCCCCATCTTCTCTCTATTTTTCCAGCTCTGCCAACATCTCTCCTCCCTTTCTCTCTCAATTACCCTCCTTCTCTTAACTCTTTTTCCTCCCTCCTTTTTTTCTCCTTCATCCCACCTCCTGCCTCCCTTTTATTTGTATTTTTGTGTGTGTTGGCGTGCGTCTGCTGTCACCTCCCCTTCCTTTTCTCTTTTCATCAGTCCACGTCCCTGAGCGGCTCTCAGGAGGCCCATATTTCTCTAAACTCATGACAAGGTAATGAGGCCATGCTAAATCCTACCACGCCCTGGAGCAACATCAGAAGGTGGAGGGGCAGGTCGGGGGCCCCTGCGTGGCCCTGGCTGCCTCCACGTCTGTTTCAGCCGCTCTGTGAGGCATCTGTCATCCGCCTGTACTCCAAAATAAAACTTTCTGATCTGTAGAAGTTTGCAAAAAAAACCCACAAAAACCATCCAGCTCCTCTCCTTCTATTCGTCTTTATCTCCTTCTGCTGTTTTCCATCGCTCCCGTCTTCCTCTGGAGCTTCCTCTGCTGTAGCAGCAGTCTGCCATGCTCTGCTGATTTCTAGCTGGAAGATGGGGATCGGCGGGGGAGCTCAGTCTGGCTGTGGGCAGCCGAGCCGTGGACATCACACACACACACACACACACACACACACACACAAAGAGCCAGGTAGAAGTGAGACCCGTGGTGGGTGAGGACATTTGCACTTTGTCATGCTGCAATCATTACAACTTTCAGTGCAGGTGTTTGCTGCGTCTGCATGAAAAACAACCTTGATCTAGGCCAGAACACTCACACGCACGTGGGAGGAAACACAATGCGTCCCATTGGATGTTCTATATTCTTTGCGGTCTTCTGTGTAACTTCATGCATTTTGTCTCAACAAAGCGTCCATCATGGTGTCACGCTTTCCTTACGTTCGTCACCTTGAGGCAAAACGGGGGCTTTGGTTTGGCATTCTGTGTATTTTTATACAGATAGAATTTCACATCTATATTCTATGTATTTATTATGAAAAGGAAAATACAACCAGGAGCACTGCAAACACCAATTATGCCCAAACAGAAAGTTTACATTGTGCTGATATTAATTAGGATGAAATACAGAGCTTTCTGACAAAGAAGGCAACACAGAGCAGCAGAGAACCCGACAATGTTTTGAAATGTTTTTGCATGAATAACGAACGACAACTCACTAAATAAGACGTACAATCAACTCAATGCAAAGAGAAAATGAAAATATGATAATTACGAGTTGAGAACAACCGGCGTGCATTCATTAGCAGCGTTATTGATCACGTGAACCGAACGACATGTTTACCAAAGACTTTTAATGACACTGCTGGAAACTGAAACGCAAACAGAGAGATTGACATGGACTCGGCCCGTGTGTGGGATGGAGTGACACTCCACAGAGAGGAGGAGGAGAGAGGAGGCAGGAGAGGTGATGGTGTGATAATGGAGGTGGTGGACAGAAAACACTCGGAAGGCACCACGGCAGGACACAGAGACGATGCTCGCACTCCAAGTATCGGCCGGAGAGGCAGGTAAAGTAGGCTGCAGGTGAATGGAGGAGGGGGGCTGTGTGTGTGTGTGTGTGTGTGTGTGTGTGTGTGTGTGTGTGTGCGTGTGTGAGAGGGAGAGAGAGAGAAGGGGGGGGGGCGGTGTGCAAGCATATTAAAAATGCAGCAGTGGGGAGCAGGCCGGGGATTCACAGTAATTAGATGACAAAACGGCGGCGGGCGGGAGATGAGAGAGAGGGGTCACACACAATGCCACTGCCGCCGGGTAATTTGTAAGTGTCAATCACTAGCCTGCCAGGGGAGAAGCGAGAGGGGAGAGAGGGAGGGTGAGGAGAGAGGAGGAGGGGAGGGAGGGTAGTGTGTAGAGGGAGGAGGAGGAGGTGGTGGGAGGCAGAGATAGAGGGAGTGAGACAGAATATGAGGGTGCTAGAGGGCGGCGAGAAACAGGAGGGAAGGAGGTCTAAAAAAAAAAAGACAGTCAGAGGAGATAGAAGAGAAAGCGAAAATTTAAAGATAGAGAGAACAGTGTGAGAGCCGAGGAGACAAAGAGTGAAAATGATGTGATATTCGTTTTTATTACCATATTCCATATATATATATATCTATATATATATAGATATATATGTGAGATTCTGCTTTAAACCCCCCCCCCACACACACACACACTCACACTATCAAACCACGTATACTTTAAAGGCTCAGTTCACCCAAATTACAAAAAGCACATGTCCTCACCTCCCTCCAGTGGCCGTGCAGGATTTATTTCTTGCCTTCAGTCGTGTGTCTGTTGGTGAGTGAGTGTGTGAGTATGTGTGTGTGTCCATCTGTCCGCGATTAATCTCACATCCTACTGGACCCATCGGCCTAATATATGTGCTCATATGACTGTATGTTCAAAGACCTTTTGTGGTTGCAGTGATTCACAACGTTGTTTTGAAATATCTCCTGTACTGACTGTTCTGTATCGTCGTCGGCCGCCGACTCCTCGCTCCTCTTAACCGGCCGATATCGGCCGCAAGTCATTCTGGCCTTTGTCGTGGCTCCACAACAGACATCTGCAGCGCGGTTTGGTCTCATTTTGAACCGGAGCATCTGCAGATTAATTCCACCGGATATGTTTTGATCCACTAAAGTTAGGAGCGATAGGAGTTGATCCCTGTTTTTGTCATCGCGTCGCCTTTTATTTGGGAGAGGGAGACACACCTGGAGGAGATCTGAACTCCACTGAGTACAGTTTTCTAGCTAATCCAGTTTTTAAGATGTACTCATCCGACCCAAAACCAAAGGAATTTCATTTCATTTGTGATGGCAGCGTTGTAAAGCTAACTTTCCAATGAAGGAACGTAGGATTCAACACGTCTGGATAATGCTACATCACAATTTACATTTAGGGACTAGTTCTGTGCTTGAAAGACGTTTCTGAAAAGATGCACGTTTCCCCCCCTTTGACCAAAGAAACCCAAATTCCTTTCACCACCACTGGACTGAAGTAGAAGCAGAAATCTCAAAGAGAGATATCTCAAAACACAGAGCGGATTCAATTGTCTGTTTAACGTTTTGATGAAGAGCCGGTGGAGATGAGAGGATGATTGCATCAGGTTAGCCATGGCCCCCGATACAAAACCACAACACTGCAGCCACATTGTTCGTCCGGCAGCCCACCGAGACACCAGCGAGCCCCTTCCGTCATTAACAAACTGTCAGCTCTCAAATTAATTGCAAACTTCTAAATTCAGGTGCGACGGCGTGGACACGTTCGGATCACTGAGGCACAAAAAGGAGCTGAATGAAAACGCCATTAACCTCAACAGGATCAGCAGTGTATGTAAATATTCATCATGTTATAGGGTAATTGTATGGCTTTTGCCATGTGGTTTGACAGACAGGTGAATGTGTGTGTGTGTGTGTGTGTGTGTGTGTGTGTGTGTGTGTGTGTGTGTGTGTGTGCGTGTGTGTCTGAGAGAGAGCTCTTTCAGTCCTTTCAGAGCCGGTACAATGGGGGTAGTTGTTGGCATTATTCCAGAGAACCCAGTGTGTGAGAGGCCGACACAATGGGCGAGCAGCACAGCAGTCTGTCGGGGTGCACTGCCAACACATGCACAGGACGCCATACAGTACAAAACCATGTTCACACACACCCACACACACATACACACACACACACACATGCATGCACGTGTAGATAAACCAGGGTCAAAACATGTGGCAAGAAATGTTTTTTTTTACATAATCTGCCTTTACACATGCAAAATACTCTGCTGGTGTTTTGTCAGCGAGTCAAAGCTGTGACATGACATAACACCAGTGACATATGATGGATTCCTCAGGGGGAGGCTGTCCCGCACACACCTGGAGAGGTATACACACACACACACAAGCAGAGTTGAACTATAAAAATAAATATATTTATAAAAATAAAAAAAACGATTCCAACTCAACAGGTTTAAAAGTTCCCAAACTGTAAACTGGAGGTGTATTTATTAAATACGCATAATTAAAGGGAATTAAAAATCTTCACAGTTTAAATACAAAGAATAGAAAATCCATGAAATCAGACGGAGACAAAGACAGACTAGGAACCTCTGTCTCTGCCTTAATTAAAAGGAATTTGAAGATCTGTGACACACACATGCACACTAAACACCTTTGGAAATGTCTTAATTGGGAAATGATTCAACTCCTCTTTTCTTCCCTGTTTATTCGTTAGTCGACAATTAGCGGCTGATAATCCACAGCACAGTGATTGTGCACCTCGGCTTCTTCTCTCTCACGCGATGATGAGCTTCAGACGGACTTCATTGAAGTCAACAGCACGTCTCAGGCAGCGTTTTGGAAATACTGAGATCGCCCCTCAGCACTCTCACAACATTTTGACAAGAAATCACGCGTGAGTGTCTCCTCAGTGTCCTCACTCTGGAGCTACACGCCTACAAGAAATGTGACAGCTGCTTACTTAATTCATTGTTCAGCCTTGAAAATGTCAGAAAACTGTGAAAAATAAGTTACGCGAGCAGAGGGCAGCGTTTAGGAAGAATTCGGATTCCTGACTGAAGGAGAACAACAGTGTTACAGTCCTGCAGCACATGTACGCATGAATGTATTATTCGCTAAAAGTACATAAAGTATCAACGTCCTCAACGCAGCAGAATGGACCCCTACACCTGCTGTACTGTTATTCTACATATTATGGGATTATTAATGTGTACGTAGTATTTTACTGTTGTAGTTGGTCAAGTGGAGCTACTTTGTTCAACTTTTAGCTATTTTAATCTGTAAAAAAGCATCATATTTATGTGCTGAGTTCCACATCAAATACTTTCATAACGTACTGCAGCTGCTCAGACAAAGTACATGTACTGCACACAATTAGGACATACTAGTCAGTCAAGATGCAATGTTATGACAAAGTAGTTTGTCCTGATTGAAGGTATACTGCATGCAGTACTTTGCAGTACGTCAAAGTAAAATAAATAGTGTATGTTTGGAACGCAGCTAATATCTCTTCTACCAGCGAGTCCTGGTCAAGATGGGCGGCTCGTTAATGATTCCAGATACAAAAGGGGGACAGATAGCATCACAATGAGCCACACCACTCAGAGGTACAATTGGAAGATCGGCGGTTCGATCCCCGGATCCTCCCGTCCATGTCGATGTGTCCTTGGGCAACACACTTAACCTCAAGTTGCTCCAGAAGGCTGAGCCATCTGTGTAGGAATGAGTGTGACGGGGAACTCGAATAAGTCCTGATGGCAGCGTATCGGTGTGTGAATGTGTGTGAATGGATGTGTGTGAATGGGTGAATGCTGACAAGTGTGGACAGAAGACTAGAAAGGAGCTATACAAATACAACTTTACTAACCACAGCACAGCCAGGCGGCAAGTCAAAGCTTCATGTGTTAAAGCTGCATTCTCTCTAGTGTCCACCAGGGGGCGACTCCTCTGGTTGTATAGAAGTCTATGAGAAAATGACTCTACTTCTCTCTAGATTTATTCCCTCAGTAAACATTGTAAACATGAGTTTATGTCTCAATCTCTAGTTTCAAGTCTTCTTCAATACAGCATGATGTTGATTTAGTACATTATGGTCCATTTAGAGTCACACAGACCATAAAGCAGGGGATGCTTTAGGGGCGGGGCTACACAGTGATTGACAGGTCTCTACCAGAGAGTATAGGGTGACTTCTGTTTACTGGTTGCAAAAAGCCAAGATGGCGACGGCCGTAATCCAAGATGGCGACGTCACAACGACTACGTCCCCTTCTCATATACGGTCTATGACCAAAACGCAACATTAGACTCAAAACATACGGGAATTAAGAGACGAAAATTAGCAACCTCTCTCTGTAAAAACTCAAAAAGAAAACATTTCAGCACGTTGACCTTCATGAAACAAACTGCATTCACGGGCAGAAAAAAGTACGCAAATATTTTGTGCAATTTTGTGGCACTGTCGCCGACCCTTTGATGTTCCATCCTACTTCCTGAAGAAGAACGAGGAGGCAGAGATCACGTGACTTGCTGAGGTCCTGTTATGTGCTGGAATTGCAGAAATCAAACCCGATGACGGAACACAGAATGAGTGAATTAACATCCGATAGTCACCGAGTTCAAAACAGTCGTGTCACACCTCATATAGTCACAACAGAGCAGACTGTTGACGCAGCGCAGAGGCACCTTTCTACAGTAACACCCAACTTCAGCGATTTCAGAAAACAATTAATCTGAGATGCACCTCGCAGGCAGCTGTGCAGAGCGTCTCGCCTGTTGTGCACGAGTGTTGACGTGTGTGTGTGTGTGTGTGTGTGTGTGCAACCTGACAGGCTGCCACACTATAGGGGTCCAAGTGAGTGTGAACTCTATTCGTTCCCACAGCTGCCATTAACAGACGGAATGAACAGCCTAATAAAGAGAATAAATAAATAACGCTTAAGAGGCCGTGTTTACTTCTTCGGTCTCTGTCGATTAGAGCGACTAAAAAACAACAAAAAAGCAAAGCAGGGAGAGTGCTGGGCTTCAGATTCTCTATGTGTGTGTGTGTGTGTGGGTGTGTGTGTGGATTCACTGTTGTCAGTGCTGTTTATTTACCTTGGTAATTACAGGCACTTCGAGGTATTGCTAGCTCATTGTGAGACCATCTCTCAATATTTCTGACTTCCTGTCTGTGGCTCTCAGCTCCAGGCTCATTGGTTCATTAATATTTATATATTTTACTTTATTTTATTTCATTGTAAAGAGATCATGCACAGTTGCAGTTCTACAGGTTCCTACTGAAAATGTAAATCATTAAAAAGGTCTTAAAACTATAACTTTATTTCTTAAAAAGGCTAAACAATAATTCAGTCAATTAATCGATGAGTTGATCAAGAGAAAAATAATCAGCACCTATGGATAAGGCTTTATATTAAAGGTCCTTGTAATAAGCGTTAGTTAACAGGTAATAAAGTCCTTCCAAGTACTTACGATGCTAATTAACATTATAATGTGATAATAACACTTTATAAGTGTTTATAATATCATGATGAACACATTTACTGCTAGATTATAAGACATTTATTACCATCTTCTTGAAACTTGTTAACAGTTTGTAGTACTTTATTAAAAGCCTTTTAAGTTTCTTAAATTAGCATAAAACACATTTATTGAATTTAACAACTTATGTCATTGTTCAGCCTTTACTAAGTTATTTTTGTTGCTTTACTAATATGAATACATCATTTATTAGCAGTTAACTATGCAAGTATTAACAGTTACGCTGTTTACTGGATCTAAAGCGAGAACATGAGGGTTAAATAATCCTTTATTGTGCACTTATTAACAGATTTGATTGATGTGCCATTCCTTTTTCAAGTTATTTTCATGCAAAAAATGGTAGAAAATGCTGTCTTCAGCCTCTAAAATATTAATATTTCCAGCTTTTCTCTGTATTAAATCATAAAGAACGGATTATCTTCTGGTTCTGGACTGAAAAAAAAATTTGTAGTAGAAGTGCAGCAGCTGGGATGGACGTAGTATTTGTGGCAGCAGGACGGTGAATGTGAGTAAAAATAAATACAGAGATGAAGAAACATGTCAATCAATGACAGAGTGATGTGTGTTGATGACGCTCTTTATTGACAAGAAGACAAATAGAGGTTATTATTCGACTCATCTTCAAGTTTTTTAAGTTGTAGTTAGAAGTGCACTTCAAATACCTCATCAGGCGTCTGTCAATCAGCGCAGGTGTTTAGATCATTTAACGTACTTGTGTTTTATGCGTACATTATGTGCAGCGTTCTTTGTAGCAGCTATGCAATTCATTTAAAAAGAACCTTTCTCAGTTAAATCTCACTCAATGAAACGAGCCACTTATCTGCAGCGGTATCGCTGTTTGCTCCGTCACTGAGATTCTTCCCCTCACCCCAAAACAATAGAGGTGAGTGTGTGTGTGGCGAAGACACCGAGGGCAGCTCCTCCATCTTCTCTCTGGAATTAGACTTTTTTCAGGCAGATTCAAGTATTTTTAGACTCAATATGTCATAATGTACACAACTTTAGGACAGCAAAAGAAACAAAGTATACATGATTTGAATAAATTCAGAATATTTCTCCCGTTGACATCTTTATATGTTGAGGAATTAAACAATGATGCTTTAACATGCTGTTCTATCTTCTCTCAGCATACAATAGATACATTCCTGATCATTTCCTGGTAAAGCTTGTAGAACGATTGAATATGTAACTCAGCTCAGCAATCACTCGTCACAGGGAGTAGAGACACAACGCTGTTTGTTATTTCAGTCAGTTAGTTTAGAAGCAGCCGATTATTTCGTCTCGATTTCAATAAAACCTGCAGAAAGCATTATGAACACCTCACTGACTGAATGAAATGTTAAAAATTCAACAATTAAAATATTTTAGGGACTTTCTTTGAGGGGATTTTCACTCATGACCTTCGTGTTCATATAAATGTTGGCCTCGCTTTCAAAGGCCACATTTTGAAAAATTCCCCGTTACTCTGGATAATCAAACACACCAATAATACTTGTTATTGTTATTCATATGTTCTTCAGACGCTTTGACGAACAAAAATGCAATTCAATTCAGGAATGGCAGAGATGGATATTTCAAAAAACAAACAATATCTGCAGAGCACGAACAGTAAAAGAAACAGGAACTAAAGCGACGTTTACGGTGCTTAAGCTGCTGATCCGACTACAAGAGGAAGAATGATGATGGAGGAGGAGGCGGAGGCGGAGGCGGAGGAGGCGGAGGAGAGTGTTTAGCTGCTGGTTGGAAGACTATAGCAGAGAGGATAGTGAATGGAGACGGAGACAGAGGACGGAGGGAGGTGGAGGTGTGGGGGAGAAACAAGATGGAGAGAGACTGCCTGCACATACTGTCAAGGCAGTTAATATAAGGTGTGGAGATAAGGCCCCACAGACAAACATTGACCAAATCAGGCATTTCAGCAGCGCGGCCCCAGCTGTCAGTCAGCATGAGAGACAGACCAACAATCAGCACTTTGCCTCTGATAAGGGCTCTACTGGGCGCGTGCAGGAAATAGCCAATCTGCAGCAAGCCTGGCAAGGAGGGTGATGGAGGAGGAGGAGGCGGCGGAGGAGGAGGGCGGTGTGATGATGGAGAGTGAAGGGGTTAGAGGAGGGAGTGAATGTAGGGAGACAACAAGGGAGGGAAAGTGGCCTATAAATTTATAGAGAGAAATGTGGACCAAGAGTTCAGAGGAGAGGATAATACCCGAGAGAAGGGAGGAGAGAAACAGGATCATATTCCTGCACACCCCAGCCCGAGAGCTCTCACCGAGGAAGAGATTCTGTGGGGAATATATAGAAAGAGAGAAAAGAAAGAGAGGTGTGATACCAGCTCCTAAAATAGTGTCTCTCCCCAGTT
>NC_136651.1:2255355-2332855 GCF_949748355.1 Melanostigma gelatinosum | reverse complement strand
CTTACAAATGAAGGGCTGTGTGTTGACCACAATGTGTCGGAACACATCACGATACAGGAGATACGGTTCCATACAGAGCGATATACACACCGATACTGCAAGCAAGAAGATATGTTGTGACTCTGTAACATCTAATTTTAGGAAAACTGTCGCAGTATAAAGAATAGATTATAATGTGAACATCAGATCAGTGTTAGGAGAGCTAGTTAACGTTAGCAGCCAGTGAGCAGTACAGTGCTGCTGGGCTAAATAAAGGTTTTATCTTTCTAGTCCACATTCACACTCTACACCATGAAATGAGGACATCACGGCATGCGTTTTTATGGCACGATCCCGGTCCATGCAGCGAGGTTTATGCAACCCTCTGGATGTAAAAAGACAGATGGAGGTGGTCAGGTGGAGGACAAGGTGCAGCAGGTGGGGGACCTTGAGAGTGAGGAGAGCTAGCGTCCTGGGGGCCGTAGACCACAATCTTAGTGTTGACTCTTGTGGCCCTGGAGCCAGACGCTGAGGGGGCGGCTGCAGAAGGCTTAGGGCTCTTTCCAGAAACCAAAGAGTCCTCTTCTTCAGTAAACAGGAAGCAGAATTCAACGGGGGATAGAAAAGGAAATTAGAAAGCAGTGTGACATGCACACATGACCATCTACATCTTTATCCTCCGTCTGCAGTTCACCTCCAGCGAGGTGGAAAACCTCACTTTGGGGTGGAGTGAAGGTGTGGGGGAGTGTAGGACTACAGTGTGTTCAGTACTTAAGTGAAGGAATGTGAATATTTCACATGCTCGAGAAGGGAAGTGAGAAGCAAAGAGCAGAGGAAGAATAGCGAGAGCAAACTGGAAGGTAAAGGTGAAAAGAAAACATTCTAAAAACCTCTTGAAGGCGTCGCCGTCTCTACACTTTGTTGTGAAAAGCTGAGAGCCTGAAGCTTTCAGACCTTGAGCTCTTTTCGCTCCGTAGGAAAGTGATCCGCAGACACAGACTCTCTCCAGCGCTGAATACCGCGGTGTCAGGAAGCAGAGATGTTTCCATTCGTCAGTTTGTGTTATTTATTCTCACTGATTCTAACTTTTGAGAGAACCAACAGGGAAGTAAAGGGAGATTTACAGGACGCTTAATTTAGCCGAATAAAAGGAAATATTACAAATCAAATGTACTACACTCCCAATAAGTACACGACCAGCAACACTTTTCACTACACTTTCACTCTGCATCCAGTCAGTCCTACACAACCAACCCTCTGACATGATTATGAATCATCATTTTGTGCCTTAATTAATACGTGGAAGTCTCAAAATGTTCACATCTATAGAATGCAACACAATGCATTGTGGGATTGTTAGCAGAAAGTAGTGTGCATGTTTCATACTAACTCTATACACAGTAGGCTCGTTCAAGATGAGTCAGGCCTGCACAGAACTGATCACTGCAAGTCGCCGCACTATGCATGCTGGGTAGATTTGTGTCCGACTTGATCCGGACCAAGCCCCCAACTTCCGGGTCCATCATGTGATGCCATTGAGCCCCAAAAAAGACTTCTTCCCATAGACTTACATTGGGAAAGAGACGTCTGTAACTCAGCTGCTCTCCGCCGACTGCAAGACCAAAGGCATGATGGGAAACGCCTGATCGAAGAGCCGATTGGTCCTTAGCTTTAACCACAAACACTGCATTTTGTACTTTAACATAACCTACTTTAGTGGTACCTGTGCTTTGCTGTGTTAAAGACCTGTTACACCTCTGTGGGCGGATCTCCCTCTCTGCCGTGCTAGTTTTTCTTGCACCAGCTTACACCCGGACCCTGGACCACGAAGACTCTCTCTGATCCCTCTGCAGCCACTGACCTCTGGCCTCTGTAGGTGCTGTAGTGGTGCAGACGGCGGCGTGGGAGACGGTTGAAGACTCCCCAACACCGCAGCCTTCGGCAACCCTCTGACCCACACACATCGCCTTCAGAGTCTGGAAGACCGCCTGAGGAGCCACGTTCATCTTTAACAGGTCCACTATGATCCTGATGAGGGAAACAAGAGGACAAGAATGTAAAAACCAGGATCCATTGCTCCGTATCCACGTTTTCTGCAGGTTTTATGACTCTTACTTGAAGACCTCCTGGTCCACAGTGATGCCTGCAGCCTGAGTTAGCTCAAACAGCTCAGCTTCTTCAGCACTGAGGACTTTCTTCTTCTTGATGGCATATTTCTGCACGTTACTGGTGACCACCAGCGCGGGGGAGTCTGGGGCGGAGGGCAACGTCTGCTGCGGTGGTTGAGACATCAGTGGGCGAGCACTTGGATTGGACGTGGATGGGAGAGATGAATGACAATAAATTAAGGTGAATTAATATGTAATAAAAACAAGCTCAACAACTATTTTAGTTAAAAGATAAAACACCTACCGTTAAATGAGCGCTGACGGGTCAACGTTAAAGAGTCTCATTCGCCACAACAGTTCCTTCTTGCGTGCTGGTGCCAATGCGAGGCGCGCTGTAATTACGTCATCAACATTAGACAAACCGTGTTGTCCTTGTAGTCAGCACAATATTTATTTTTTACGGAGTATTTCACCGAATATAACCAAATGACGATGTCTTCATCAGTGTTGGGGAAAGTATTTCGATATGAGTCAGCTAAATAGTCGAAAATTGACTTTACGGCACTGCGCATGCGCTTCAAATCAGGACGTAGATGGCATAGCAAGATGGATGGATATTAAATCCTAAATTAAAGTTGATATCTTCACGTGAATAACTAAACACGTTTAAATAAAAAATTATAACGATTTTTCTTTAAACCTTCATATTCATGAAAATTATGTTTTTGAATTTCCAAAATAAATAAAATACTTTATCTAAAAAATAAAAAAAGTTTCTAGTACAATATGCACGTAACATTATCGGCATCGTATCAAGAAAATTAAATGTATGACACAATAAGGATCATCACATTGAGTTCTTACAAGAAAAGATAAACACAAACGACGAAAGAACGGCTTCGTATGGCACCGAGCGAAACCGGAAGTACTTGCGGGATTGTACTCTCGCACCTGCTTAGACCTCTGCGCTGTCGTCGAAGAATGGCCGCTGCCGCAGCAGGAATAAACAAGCAGGGCGCTGTAGCGACGATGGAGCCCTGTATCCGACACGGGAGGGGAGCTCACGGAGGCTCAGTGAAGGTCGTTAATATTGTCGCTAAAAAAAATCTACATATGCATTACGTTTTCAGCGATTTATTGTTGTTGTTTGCACGAAAGGCTCGACAGCAGCCTCTTCTTCGTGGCTTCTGATTTTGGGTGAATGCTGCTGCGTTGGCGTCACTTTGGGGATGCCAAACAGTCAGCTAGATTATATAGGAGCTACGTGCATACGTATTTCTCATTTATTTAATGATTAGCTTTTATTATATTCGTGCAAAAAACACCCAATATTTGTGCTTCCAGCATGCTAACAGTTAGCTGGCGTCGCTAGCTTTAGGTTGCCATTTAGGTCGACTGCAGCTCCTCTGAGTGGCAGTGACGCGCAGCGTGCGTGCGCGTTAGAATCTGCTCTCTGAATTGTTTACCAGATGTCAAGATTTGTTTGAACATCACCAGCTGTAAATCAAAGGGTTACTTATCTGAAATGCTGAGTCAAAGTGACTCTTAAACTACCGTACTTGACTCCTTGAAGAGCATCCCTTTATGAACTCTCATACATCAGTGCCAGCCAATTAAGATGTCTTCCATCTCTGCACCAGTTACTGTCACAGACAAAAGATGTGTGTGGAAATCAATAAGTGTGTGCGTGTTCACCCACAGGTGCTGGAGTGTGGAGTGTGTGAGGATGTCTTCTCTCTCCAGGGAGACAAGGTCCCTCGTCTCCTCCTCTGTGGTCACACCGTTTGCCACGACTGCCTCACCCGGCTGCCCCTCCACGGCCGGGCGGTGCGCTGCCCCTTCGACAGACAGGTCACCGAGCTGGGTGAGTCTGAAAACATCTGTTAAAAAAGGATGTGAACCAGTTTCTGCTGCTTCAGGACTCCAGAGAACTAGTGCGTCTTCTCTTGACTTGTCAAACCAGCACGGCACAAAAATCACAGAACCAACAGAGAACCGTAAACACAACTGGTTGGGAATTTTTTGTCACTTTGAATTCAAACAATTGATTAAAATGCCCTGGAAAGTTGTCAAAAGTTACGTGTAGGTTGGACAAAATAACTGCGAGAAAACATATATACGGTGTTTTCTCTGTTTTGAGGTTGGAACTGGTTTCACCTTTTTATCTTCTACTTTTTTGACACATCTTTGTAGGTGATTCTGGAGTTTGGGGTCTGAAGAAGAACTTTGCTCTTCTTGAACTCCTGGAGCGGCTCCAGAATGGAGCGAGCAACCAGTCGGGGATGGCGGAGGACGCCCTGAAAGGCATGGGAGAAGTAAGCCAACAGATATTTATCCGATGGACACGTCTCCGTTCGCACCTCTCGCTCACCATTCTCCCCCCCCCCCCCCCAACTAGTGTATAATCCGGTGTGACGAGGACGAGAGCCACACAGCCTCCATGTACTGCACCGTGTGCGCCACCCACCTGTGTGCCGAGTGCTCCCAGCTCACCCACTCCACCCGCACGCTGGCCAAACACCGCCGGGTGCCGCTGGCCGACAAGCCGCACGAGAAGACCCTGTGCCACCAGCACCAGGTCCACGCCATCGAGTTCGTCTGCCTGGAGGAGGCCTGTCAGTCGGGGCCGCTCATGTGCTGCGTGTGCAAGGAGTACGGCAAGCACCAGGGACACAAGGTGAGCTACGGCCCGCGTGTCGGAGACCCTTAATCCAAAAACGACAAGCTCATGTGGTCCTTTTTTCTTTTCAGCACGCTGTTCTCGAGTCTGAAGCAAATCAGATCCGTGCGTCCATTCTGGACATGGCTCACTGCATCCGCACCTTCACAGACGAAGTGTCCGAGTACTCGAGGAAGCTGGTGGGCATCGTGCAGCAGATAGAAGGCGGGGAGCAGATAGTGGAGGACGGCGTCGGCATGGCGCACACCGAGCACGTAAGATGCGGCCGCAGGACTTTCATGTAAAAAAAAAGAGCGCTTTCTTTCCCCCCGGCGTTGACGTCCTCCCCCCCTCCCCTCCATGTCTTCTCCAGGTGCCCGGCACGGCAGAGAGCGCTCGGTCCTGTGTCCGGGCGTACTTCGCGGACCTCCACGAGACTCTGTGCCGGCAGGAGGAGATGGCGCTGAGCGTGGTGGACGCTCACGTCAGGGAGAGGCTGATCTGGCTGAGGCAGCAGCAGGAGGACATGACCATCCTGCTGTCGCAGGTCTCCACCGCCTGCATGCACTGCGAGAAAACACTGCAACAGGTAGGACACCGGAACACTGAACTGGTTTCCGGTATCGCGGCTGATGCACGTGCGATGATGTGTGTGTGTGTGCGCCGCTTCTGTCCGGTTGTAGGACGACTGCAGAGTCGTGCTGGCGAAGCAGGAGATCAACTGTTTGCTGGAGACTCTTCAGAAGCAGCAGCACCAGTTCACGGAGCTGGCGGATCACATTCAGCTGGACGCCGGCATCCCCGTCACCTTCACTAAAGTACGCACCAGTCGCCCACTCGTGTAGCGCGCTGCCCAAGAGTTTGTTCCAGTATGTAACACTGGAACATGGGCTCTGCTTTTCAGGACAACCGGGTCCACATCGGTCCGAAGATGGAGATCCGCGTCGTGACTCTCGGGCTGGACGGAGCGGGAAAAACCACGATCCTCTTCAAGCTGAAACAAGACGAGTTCATGCAGCCCATCCCGACCATCGGTAAATCCAGTTTATAATGAATCCACGAGAATGAGAAAGCGCTTCTTCTAAATAAAGCCTGTTTTCATTCTTTTCTTAAAAGGTTTCAATGTGGAGACGGTTGAATATAAGAATTTGAAATTCACCATCTGGGACGTGGGTGGAAAACATAAGCTGAGACCTCTCTGGAAGCACTATTACCTGAACACCCAAGGTACAGTCGGTCACTTTGAAGACATCCTTCTCTTCACGGAGACCATTGGCGTTAAAAAAGTGACGCATTAAATCTACCTTTGATTGAATGTTGAGACAATTAAATCGCTGTGAATACTTTTTATAGGCTCAGTAATCTAGTAGCTGAGTTATAATTGAATAAGAAACTTCAACATGAACTCAATTAGATTTATTTTTCAATCACAAATGTTTGTTCTTTTCTCCTTGACTCTTGTGCATCACATGTTAAAATGTGACAGCTGACTTGTTTGTCTGTCTGCTGAAGTTAAATCTTTACGTCTCTTCTGTGTGCAGCGGTGGTGTTTGTGATCAACAGCTGTCACAGGGACCGACTGATGGAGGCTCACAGTGAGCTCGCCAAACTACTGACGGAGAAAGAGCTCAGAGACGCCTTGTTGCTCATCTTTGCTAACAAACAGGTACTGAAAATACATCTGTAAATGTAGACGGAGACGCACCCTTATTTGTTCAGCCTTGTTGTCCTCAGTCGTCTCAGCTGTTGGGTCTATTTCTTGGCTGATAAAGTAGATCCGTTGTCTTGAGCTCAGAGTTGCTGATCGGTGTGTCTGTCTCTCTCTGCAGGACATTCCCGGCGTCGTGTCCGTGGAGGAGATGACGGAGCTGCTGAGCCTCCACAAGCTGTGCTGCGGGAGGAGCTGGCACATCCAGGGCTGCGACGCCCGCAGCGGGATGGGCCTCCACGAGGGGCTGGACTGGCTCTCCAGGCAGCTGGTGGCCGCCGGCGTCCTGGACGTGGCCTAACCGTTAAAAAAAACAACCCGTCTCCGAGCCCCGCTCACCGCTCCTCCCTCCACCTGATTCTACCTTTTAGGACTGCGGCTTTCAGCCTCTTCTCTTCCTTCTTTGTGCACCGATGTGGGCAGAGAACAAAGATGTAAATACTTTCTGTAACGTCACTGAATCAGAACTACAAAAACCTGAGAAATAAACACGAGTTAATACTTTAAACTCCCTCCTGCTTCATGTGAGGCAGCTTAACTCGTTAGCTTTTCTTTGTTCTAACGCCTTTGATCTTCTAGCATCTACAGCTAGCTGACAGTAAGACGATTAGAACGCTCCCTCTGTACTTCCTATCTCACGGTATTCATCATAACCACCTCCATGTGTGACAGTAATCCTAACTAAAAGCAGGAGTGTGTAGTGTTAGTATCCTCTACGTACCTTCTGTTGGTTCAGTATACTCTGACAACACGTCATATAATCCTGAGAAACGTCCTTCAAGGTCAGTGTCTTTAGACGGGACAGAGAACTGATGGTCGAACGTTCACACTTCGCCTTCATCTAATGTGAGCAGTCGCTGTTTCACCGGCTCTTAAGTTATGTTTGTGTGAACCTATTTAATGCCACAGCTGGTCTTGAAATGGCGCACCGGTAGTTTTCTGTTACAGAACAAACCTTATTTATGAGCGGGAATGTTACTTTTTTTTAATAATGCACCGATTCTGCCTCCGTTTTCTTGTGGAGCCTCTGATGCACTAGTCTGCTTCCTCACTACACACTTTCATTTGGGAGCAAATTAACTACCTGCTGTTTCTTACACTGAGGATTAATCTCTCCGCAAATATAATATTCCAATCCATCTCCCGTTTGTGTTCAGGAGACGGAACACCTTTAATCAACAGCCTTCAGGAATGTGAAGCCTTCAGCCTGAACACTGACACCTGTCTCGTTGTTAAAGACCCATTATTTGACTTCATCTGTATTCATTGCTATGTAATGTTTACTCCATGTATAAAAATACTAAAAATAAATTTAAAAATGCAGGTGTGAAAAGCCTTTCCACATAGTTTGTGAAAACATTTGTTTTTTTGAGACGTAGAAGCACAACGAGCATCAAACCTTTGTTACCAGTGGACTTTAAACAGCTTTTGTAAATTACTCATGTTGCTGTAAAATAAACTAACTGACCTGATCTGTCCGGCTGCTTCTTCTTCCAGCTTATGAACAACTGTCTGCTGCAGTTTGTTAGATTAATATCAAACTCCAAATAACTGACTGGAGTCTCGCTCCACAAACATTCTTTAATAACTCATTCTGGTATAAAAGGATCACTGTACAGGAGGACATGACGAAGACGTACGGTCACTTCACGGTGATGTTGATGATGCTGATGTCTTCGTACGGTTTGTCGGTCTTGGGGTTCACTTTGAGGTTGGAGATCCTCTGGACCGCCTCCATGCCTTTAGTGCAGCGTCCAAACACCGTGTGCTTGTTGTCGAGCCACGGCTGAGGGACGAAACACGAGTTATTAATGACACCGTCTGTTAAACGTCACATCACAGGCGCTTCATGTGTATTTAGTAAACAAAGTAACATCTTTTCTCTTTCAGGCTGCTTCTCTGACGGATTTTAAACTCCGCTGAAGCCGTTAGTTAATGACTGTTGTGAGCAGGAGAGTTCTTCCTCATCAATGAAATCATTTATCAGTCAAGCAGAAGAATTTCAAGATCTATTTAAATACCGAGAATTGATAAGAAGTCAGCTTCAAACACATTTAATTCCTCATTTGCTCACCAGACCCTCTCCATTTAAGACCAGAAATGTGATCAAACGAAAATGGCTGACTTCATTCTCATGATCAGTACGTAAGGTGGCTCGATATTAATACGGCAAGTGGTTAAAAGTGTCTCATTCACAGAGTTTCATAGTTCTTTAACCCTCAGAGGATACTGGGCTTTACAGGCTGATTATTTCTGACTTTAAGACAGAACCAGGCCAGCCATATCCTAGTTTATATACTTTATGCTAAGCTAGCTGTAGCTTCATATTTACTGTACTGAAATGAGAGTCTCAATCTTCTCATTGAACTCTCAGCCAGAAAGCAAATTAGCAAAATTCCCAAACTATTGCTTTAAGTAAGAGATGTTGTTAAACATGTTCTGAGGCAGTTCTAAATCTGTTCGCAGAGAAAAAACAAAACTGAAATGTGAAAATATTGATTTGCATGTAAAACTTTTCACATTTTAAGCACAGTGTGTGAATGAGGCCTCGTGTGTTTGGGATAAAAGTGCCTCGTGTCTCTCCTCTGAACCGGGGACCGTGGAGGACTTACAGTCGGTACGACGGTGACGAAGAACTGTGATCCGTTGGTGCCGGGGCCTCCGTTGGCCATGCTGAGTGTGTACGGGCGGTCGTGCCTCAGCGTGGCGTGGAACTCGTCCTCGAACTCTCCCCCCCAGATGCTCTCCCCCCCCATGCCCGTGCCCGTGGGGTCTCCCGTCTGGATCATAAAGCCCTGCACAACGACAAAGACGGAGGGTTAGACCCGGCTCAGAGCGGAGTCAGATCGGTGGGCGAGTCAAAGAGAACCAGACCTTGATCACGCGGTGGAATATGTGGCCGTTGAAGTAGCCGTTCCTGCTGTGAACACAGAAGTTCTCCACAGTTTTGGGGCATCTATAAAAACAAAGAGCAAAGCAGTGTTTGTATCTAATAAAGTGTGAGGAGACTTCTGAACAAAGACAATGTCCTCCTGAACGTACTCTACGGGGAAGAGCTTGATGTGGATGTCTCCCATGGTGGTGTGGATGATGGCGCTGTCAGACACTCTCTTGGGGCCCTCGGCCTGCGTGGCGGCCATCACCTCCTCCTTCGAGGGCTTCTCGTTGAAGATGTCTCTGTCCGAGTCGGCGCTCTTTGTGTCCTCGGGTTCTCTCTTTGAGAACTTAGAAAGAAAGAAAGAAACCAATGAGAATTAAGACGGAGAGGAGTATAACTAACTGGAATAACCGCCTTCCTCCCATTTTATCCGAGTAGACATCTGAAACGTGAACGGCGTGTTCTCTCACCATGTAGAAGCGGTTCTTCTTAAACGCGGTGCAGAAGATGGTGGGGTCCTGTTCCATGTTGTCCAAGGCGGGGTTGTCGGCGGCCTTCATCTCCACCGTGGGAGCCACGTGGCTGGCCTTAGCGACGCCCTGGAACAGACCGAGCTGCACCACACGGATGTTCTCCAGCTTCCCGAGGAGCCGCACACACCTGGGGAACATTTATCTGGTATTTAACTAGAGACTTCAGATGCAGGTAGTGGGACAGACGGATCACAGTCTTTAAGGTGGGGCGGCATGATTGTGGATGAACTTGAAGAACTGTGATATTGAGGTTGTACCTGTTGGTTTCCACGTTGATGACTTTGATGCCCAGCATCGTCCCGTAGAGCACGAAGTGTCCGGTCTCGTCAAAGATGATGTTGGTGAGTCGGATGCCGTCCACCTTCTCCAGCTCTCTCTCCACAGCCATCCGCCTCCCGAACTCCATGTCGGGCAGCTGCTGCCTCATCTGCTGCAACTCTGTGAACATCTGGAAGGACGAAGCAGCTGTGATTAACATCATGAATAAATGGTACATCGATAGTTATGTGAAGTTATTTACGAGTTGTGAACTCACAGTTAACGACTCGTCGAACACTCTCATCAGTTTGCCGGTGAGGAAGCGGAAGATCCGGACTTTCCTGTCCGAGGCAATGGTGGCCATCTTCTTCCCGTCAGTAGAAAAGGTGAGGCTGGTGGGATACGTTTTGTGTTTCGCAAATTCATACAAGTCCGTGCCCGTTTTGTATTCCCACTGCACATACTTGGGGAACCTGAAATCATTCCGGAGGCCGGTCCAGTATTCCAGCATCCCAGCTTTGTCGGCAGAGACGATGACTCTAAATTTGGGGTTCAGGCGGATTTGGGCCAGCGGCGAGGAGTGCATTTTGTCGAAGACGTGGAGCGGCTCGTTGCCTCCCCGTCCATCGTAGACGAAGATCTTCCCCGTGGATTTTTCCGAGCACGCCACCGCGGAAATGGCATCTCCGGGATTGTAGATCCACTCAGACTGGCCCGGATGAAAGCTACACAGAGGAGAGAAAAATCACGTGACATTAGTCAACATTTTGTCTTTTGTCTTCACATGAAATACAATAACTCTGTAATAACAACTCACCCCAACTTCAGCATGTTGATCATGTCAAAGTTGACGACGTCAAATACTTTCATGGCCTGATCATCGCCGACAGAACAGAGAAGCGCTCCTTCAGCGCTGACTGCAATGCTTTCTATCACACCTGCAGGAAACACCAAAAACACAAAGTATTCACCGTTATATTTGAGTATACAATGCAAAAAGCAAACACTCAAACGCAGTGCAGGAGAGCCATTAATATAAACTGAATGCTTACCGAGATGGCTACGAAAGTGTTTGACAAACTCTATACCCTCGTCTTCCCTCTTCTTCCAAAACTTGACGTGGCCATCCTGGCTGGCCGTGATAATGAAGTCTGTCCTGAGCAGAGAAAAACATTGAAATAACGTCAAATAAATAAAATGCAAACTTGCTTAACTGTGTTTAGATGTAGTCATCATAAAGGTGGCCCATATAGCTCTATGGTGAGGTTTATTGTGACACCATAGAGCTCTATGGTGAGGTTTATTGTGACACCATAGAGCTCTATGGTGAGGTTTATTGTGAAAACCACTTACTTGGAACAAACTATCTGTGTGATAACGTCTCTGTGCATGTAGCTCCGTTCATACATCAGAGCTGAGGGGAGGTTTTCCAGATAAACACGCTCATACTCGAGTACTGAGGAGAATAACAAAAACAGTTAGCGGGAGTTTGGTTAGCATTGTTTAGCATTGTTTAGCAGGTATGAACCAAACATGTGTGGATGTAAGTTATCTAACTACCGGAGACCAACCTTTTCTTTTCTTAGTCGGGGTAGCTTCGTCTGGCATGGGTCCGACCCACTCGTCGTCTTCTCCTTTCTCTTCTCCATCCTGGTCGTCTTCGGCTTTTCGCTTAAGTTCCACATTGTTTTCAGCCGCCGCCATTGCTGCCAATCTCCAGTGTGGTCCCTCCTGGATTACGGTACTTCCGTTTCGTTCGCAGTCTCGATTTCTGAATTATTTCTAACTGGTTTTCAGGCAAACTATATTAAAACCAGCAAAATATTAAATTAATTAGGTTAACTATTTATGTTGAAAAAATATATATTATTCTTTTTTTTTTTTTAATTAAGAAATAAAATTGGGACGTTTACGCGCTATAAACACAGCAACGTCCACCACGTATTTCTACCGGTCCCAACATAAATTAGTGTTGTTCCAACAACAACAACAACAACAGTCTAATACGTATATATCACATCTGTATCAGGATTTAACTGTTCAACTTGAAATATTTCAACTGCAGTGGAACTAAAGTACTCATATGTTTCCGAGGGTGTGTTGTCGTGAAACACTTGGGTCAAACCAAAAGT
Organism: Melanostigma gelatinosum; assembly: GCF_949748355.1. Lineage (NCBI taxonomy): Eukaryota > Metazoa > Chordata > Actinopteri > Perciformes > Zoarcidae > Melanostigma > Melanostigma gelatinosum. The sequence continues at coordinate 2,320,600 of NC_136651.1, read as the reverse complement.
CAACATTACGAGGGGTGTCTATGATAACTATGCTTGGGATCGTTCTGTCACTAGTACATTTTCAGATTTAGATTCACGTGACTTTATTGTTCATTATCTTTGATATAAAACGAATTTACTGATTTAAATGTTGATTTACGAATAAATAAATAAACAATACATATATATATATGATCCGCCCTACGCACTCGGAAGTAAACAACAAGCTCACATGTATGGCCGATATGGTTCTAGCATAAGCATACTATTGGTCACTAAAGAAAGCGAGTTATAGAAACATAATCTATCGGTTTATAAAACGGTTTGTTGTATTTTAAAGGATCAGGCGGTGTTAAATACTATTTCCTTGCTTTAACGACAAAAACCTCGGCATCAGAATGAGCAACATTTACATCCAAGAGCCACCGTCAAATGGAAAGGTGAGCGCGACGTTTTGCTATCTTAACTTAAATTTGACCCTTTTATGTGCAATTTGAACCACAAACTTCAATTTATACTTTACTTTAAGACTTTGTAACGTTGATCATCGACGATTGAAGGCGTTATTAGTGTCAGATGAAGTGTCAGAGCCGTGGAGCATTTTACTCGCTATATAAATGTGTAAATGTTGTTATAATTCCTGATTTAAATGTCCCCATTTTGTGCTCTTTTCGTAGGTGCTGTTGAAGACCTCAGCAGGAGACATTGACATTGAGTTGTGGTCCAAGGAGGCTCCTAAAGCATGCAGGAACTTTGTGCAGTTGTCCATGGAAGGTAAGAATTCAGAGCCAGTTAAAAGACTCTTAACACAGCTGCAGAGCTCCTAAAATCAAACAAGATGAAGTCCAGAACATCAGTCACCCAAAAATAATCCCTTCAGTTTGGTTACCCAGAATTGTCTGAACCCACATGAGCCCAATCCTGTCGCTGATCACATCCCTGGTTTGATGATCTACTAATCTCACCACATGCAGGAAATATCACTTTTGACATCAATGCTTTAAGATTGAGGTTCATACGTTTCCTGGAATGAACTCTGCAATTTGAAAGTAATTATAAGAGTAATAAAAATCAATGACAAGTTAACTTGAAACCCAATAAAAGATAAATGTATCACTGATTTATGATCAAACACTTGAAGCAGTGACTGTTTTCCTTGTATTTTCTATCAAATTACATCGTTTGTCCATAAATGTACAGTAAAAATGTTACCGTATATTTCTCCGTCCTCTAGGTTACTACGATGGCACCATGTTTCACCGAGTGGTGCGTGAGTTCATTGTTCAGGGAGGAGACCCCACGGGAACAGGAACAGGTGGAGAGTCCATCTACGGTCGTCCATTTAAGGTCAGACTGCTTCTCTACTTGATTGTTCTCTGAACACTGAGAGCATCATGAGTGTGAATCATTGTGAGGACACGTTAACACGCTAACCTGTATGCACGTCAAACATTTAGAGAACGTAGCCGCCGTTGATATTAACTCGCCCGTTTCTTTTTTGAACTTTCAGGATGAATTTCACTCCAGACTGCGCTTCAACCGGAGAGGTTTGGTTGCAATGGCTAACGCTGGCCCTCATGATAACGGCAGCCAGTTTTTCTTCACCTTGGGACGCGCAGACGAGCTCAACAACAAACACACCATATTCGGAAAGGTGAGTCCGAAGAACTCCAGTAATTTACATTCATATCTCCATCTCAGATATCTGATAAAATACTTTAAAAGCCTCCCACATGCATGAACCCAGATCAGCGTAATCGTTACTGTTACCGAGGACTCAGTTGTTTTTTTCCCACAATGCTCGCTGCAGGTCACAGGAGACACAGTCTACAACATGCTCAGACTGGCAGAAGTTGAATGTGACAACGACGAAAGGCCTTTGAATCCCCACAAGATCAAAACTGCAGAGGTATCATCTTCTTCTTCTTCTTCTTATTCTTCTTCTACTATTACTTTTTTTTTTTAACTGGCTTGACAACAGTTTAGTAATGAGTGCAAAAACCTGTCGTCTCTTCCAGGTGCTTCACTCTCCGTTTGATGACATCATACCTCGTGAAACAAGGAAGGGCAAGAAGGAGAAGGATAAAGAGGAGGGAAAGAAGTCTCAGTCGAAGGCCACAAAGTGAGAGATCAGCCCTCTTCTCTCTCTGACTGGTGTTTATTTTGAAGAGGTTTTATTTGTTTGTTTATTTTACTTTCATTGAGTCATTCATTCAGTCGACGGACCATAATGTGACTTTAAAATGTTGTAGTTAGATTTGAGGTTATCAATGTAATCAGATCTAAGTAGACATTATGATCTTATATCTTCTTCTTCTCCTCTTTGCTCCCGATTCTTCTTCTGTTGCTTCATATAACCGTCACCGTGTTCCCGAGCTGGAACTCATCTTTGATTGATAAGTTGTGTTGTTGCTCTCGACGCTTCGGTGCAAACAGTGTGTTGATGTTTGCAGGAACTTCAGTCTGTTATCTTTTGGAGAAGAAGCTGAAGAGGAGGAGGAGATGGTGAATCAAGTGAGCCAGGTACTGAAGCACAGCGGTGACATTATTCAAATGCTTTCAAGAGGTCGGTCACAAGAGGACAGACGCGTATCTGATTTACATCTTTCCAACATGAAACATCTACAATCTCTCTTTTTGAAGTTGTTTAAATCTTAACTCTGTGCTTTACAAAACCTGTGTGGTAGTTGGACTCTGATATTTGCAATATTTCTGATTTTAAATGATTTTCTATTGAAATGAAGTTAGAGCTGCATTGGAATGAAAAAATGAAACGAGTCTCTTACCATCGTTTGTGTTTCTTCAGACACTGAAGGGAAAAAGCAAAAGCAGCCACGACCTCCTGAAAGATGATCCCAGGCTGAGCTCTGTTCCAGCGGTCAAGTATGTACACTTACTGATTTATCAATGACTACACAATAAGCGCTTTCTCCTCCAGTCATAATCCTTGTTCCTCTCCCAGGAAGAAGAAGAAGAAGAAGACACCAGGAGACACAGCCGAGGTGAGTCGGACACTAAAGTTTCCTCCAAAACAAAGTTCCTCCGAGTGTCTTTCCTCAGATTGTAAATGTCTCCGCGTTGTTTCCTCCAGACAGACGATGCGGCCGACGGCGACGTTGAAGACGACGCGGACGCAGACGAAGAGTACGACTCTGATGAGAGAGCGAAGAGGAGGGAGCTCATCAGTAACAAGCTGAAGAAATACAGAGAGGCAGAGAACATGCCGGAGGAGGAGCAGCAAGAGAAGAAGAGCAGCCGCAGGTACGACGGCAAGTCTCTGACCTCTGACCTCGAGTAGAAACAAACAGATGGCAGCGTAGATTCATAAACGGTCTGCAGGATTACTGTCTTCAGCAGTTATCAGGAAGTCGTTGTCCTGCTTGTAATAAAGCGTAACGACCTGCAGGTGGAGCTGTTGAGCTGTATAAAACAGAGGACGAGTGATGAACCACTACAATGAATGCAGCCAGATCCAAACTTCATGGGACCTGAGCTTTCAAGATGTATTTACAACACTAAGATACCGAGCTAAAGGTTATTGTTGCTGTTTAATAGTAATTGATGAATCATTTCGTCAATGAAATAGAAGAAAAAGACAAAGATTAATCATTTAACAAAATAGTTTCCAGTCTGTGGATCAACGAATGGTTTCAGCTCAACATCAAGCTCCAGAAACACCGGATCCTACATTTCCCATAATGCAACTCAATTGCATCTTTAATTAGCATCTTTAATTAGACGCCTAGTTCTTTCAAACCTCACACCTCCAGTTTGTAGCTGTTGTCACGGGCTGAGTAGCACTCTGGTGAGTAAACCAGACGTCATGTGCTAAACCACAGCTTCAAGATTTCTTTGGGGTTTATTGTTCGCTTTTATCAGCCAGCTGAGAGCGTAGACGCAGACTGTAAATTGGGGGAAAGAGACGGAGTATGACGCGCCACAAAGGCAGGAATCGAACCCGGGACGTTGCGGTTATGTGGTGTACGTTGTAACCAATCGGCTACCGAGGCGCTCCGAACATCGATGCTCCTTTAAAACGTGTCACGATTCTCCTACTTGGTCCCTGAAAACAAGAGTCTTAATTGCAGCACTTTCATTTTAGAAGTATTGATATTTCCATATCTCTCCTGTCCCGGTGTCATTGACATCCACATTACCTTCCAGCTGTGTTTCTCCACTCACACACACATGAACACACACTAGTCTCAGTTGTAGCTCTCTGGACCGTATCGTGGAAAATAAGTTGAGACCGGGCCAGTTGATGAAGTCTACACTACCGATGCCCAACTCTACAACTCTATTCTTATTCTATACTTAATACCTGTTGGAGTCCTGATGGTCTCTGGAGAACGCACTGGAATCAGACCGTTCGATGAAACAGAGTTCATTCTTCAAGCAAAGAACACAAGCAGAGTCGTTCTCCGGACAACGACTGACGAGATATATTTAAACAAATCGGGATAGTTGATGGTGCAATTATGACAAATCAAACTCAAACATTCCCTCCTCTGTGACTCACAAGTCACACACTTAAGCAGTTGATATCAACTAAGAACGTGGTGATTATATCGTACTGAACTCCAAACGTAAATCAAAGTATCACCTGAGTTTCCAGATAACAAACTGAGCAACTTAATGCAGAATATGCTGTTTTTCTGGCCTCGTGGCCTCATGCATTACATGCAGTCAATAATATAAGTCATGTGGTTACACAGTATAATCAGGGATCACATACACAACGTGGTTCCTGGTTTGATCAGAGTTAAAAGTGAGATCCTGACGAGTCTCTGTTTCGGTGCCGATTGGGGATTCTGGTTTAATACCTGCGATGCTGCTCAGTCGCCGACAGGCTGAAGGTGCTGCCTTTCAATGCGCAGTTGGCGGGCGTAGCTATTCACGGTGCTGGTCACCTCAGCCGGTTGTAGTTAGTGTTGTTTTAGTTGAGCTCGGACACTGAGGTGGTGTTTTCAGGGTCTCTTTAGGTGGTGGCTGTTGAGCTTCGGCTGACTGTACCGACTGAGATTGCAGTGAGGAAGCGTCGCATGGTGGCCATTCTTCTGAGGTGTCGATCGGTGTGGTGGGAGGGACACCAGCGCTGACTGAAGACTCATCTTCCTGAAGATCCAGTAGAGACAGGGAGCCTGGTGAAAGGGCTTGCTGAAGTCTACACTTCAACCACGTATTGACCGATTACTTTCAAATCCATTGGAGTTGTGTAAATCAGCAAAATTTAAAAAATTGTGTCACAGTCCAAATACTTCTGGCCCTGACTGTACAGTTGATGGTGCTATTACGATACATCAAACTCCAACAACCGGCATCAGTGGAGCTGCCATTTGACACGGGAATGTTGGCGCTCCAACCAAATGACTTGCTGATGTAGAAGCAAAGCGTGCGTCTGTGAAGGCGATGGTGTGAGTGACGACGGCAGTGCAAGAAGAGAGATTTATCTTTCATCTCTCTGTTGATGCCGATTATCTCTCCTCCATGTCCTCCTAACAGGTAGCCATCAACATACCCTGCTCTCATTAGCGCTAATGGGATAAGGAGCGCAGTCATTTGTGTGTGTGTGTGTGTGTGACTGACAGCCTGCCCAATGCAGGCAGACTGAAGTATATTAAACACAAGCGCAGATTGTTTTGCTACAAGAACTGTAACCCAACACAGTGGTTTGTCTTGGCAGCGAATCAAAGAGCAGGCTGGTAGGTACAGTGTTGGTCCGGGACAAAGGGGGCATTGTTGCAGGGCGAGCGCCGCTCCCCCACCGCTAGCTGTGACCTGCTCTGCTACCAGAGGAACACCAGCCGCCATCTCCTCAAAGAAGAGAGGCGGCTTGTTAAAAGCAGACGCTTTTTCTCAAGATTCTGAGTTTACTGATGCAGGACTTTGGTTGTTTGCGTTTACTGTGTGTGTGTGTGTGTGTGTGTGTGTGTGTGGAGGACTGGTGTCTGCAGCACACTCGGGCCTCATTTCGGGGGAACGTTCACAACCCTGATTGTATCTCTGAGAGAACCTTGAATCTAAAGAGTCTCCCTGAACTCCCTTGCGTCTCTGCAGCCAGATGATGTTCCATGATTGCAAAAAAAAAAACCGCTCGGACTTGTTCACATTCAAGGGGCGAGCTGCCAAATAACGTCGTACCTGCGCCGAGTTAAACGATGAGTCACGGTCCATCAACACGGTTCCTGTTCATGCGGAGTTCGTCTCAGCGTGCTGTTGGTGTTGCTGGTTACACGCCTTCGTGCTCCCAGTCTGACGCTTCTTTTATGTTGCTGTTGATCGAGTCTGTGTTTGAAGTAGGCCTCTTTTAGAGGACGGGGCTGCTTTATAAAGGACACTTTACGCTGAATGAAGTTCCTAAAAGCAGCGTATGTGGTAGTCGCCGCTTTCGTTGAGCCCGGCGGGGCATGACTGGGGAGGCAAAACGCTTCCATATGCTGAGGGACGCAGTGTGAGGCCCGGCTAACTCAGCTGCAGCTCACGCTGAAGATAACTGCACATCCTGGTACTTTTATTATCACTCGTTATCACACAGACGGTAGACGGTGTGTGGCAGCTCGCTTTAATAATACAGAACTTTATAGAGCCCTTAAATCAAGATTAGGCATGAAGACTATCACATCATCCACACGATGTCGGTTCACAGTATGTCATGAGAGGAATTACTGTGACTAAAGGTTTGTGTGTGAGTGTACGAAATAATCACAAAACGTCAATAACTAGTGATTAGTTCAATTAATCTGCCAATTTCCTGAACATTTGGTGTTGAATCTCAGAAAATAGTACAAATCCTAGAGTTTCTTAGAGTCCCAGTTGGCATATTTGTCTAATCAAACAATAGAAAATCAAAAGAATATGAATACGAATTAATATCGTAAAAGGAAACCAGCAAATATTGACATTTGAGAAGGTGGAACCAGTGAATTTGTGTCTTCAAGAATGACTTAAATGATTGATCGGTAATCTTTGCAGTATTTTCTGTTGACCAACTAATGATTTGAGCTTCATAATTTAGTTAGTTTGTAATTACATCACGCTCCGAGTCATTCGTCTGTACACAGAAGTCATTCTGCCATGAAAGGATGAGTCGATAAGCAACAGCAGGAAGTTATTATCACACAGTTTTATGTGTGAAGAAAACATTGGTACTTATCTTGTAGCGCCCTGAAAAATCGAGTTTGGTCTTGTTTGTGTGTTTGCTTCACTCACTAACGATCATTTTACTCCGAATCACTGAAACGATCCACTGACCCGGAGACGACTTCTTCAAATGTTTAGTTTTGTCCCAAAAAAAACGAAAGAGATTCTGTTTACAATGACATGAAACCGAGAATAGCAGGACATCGTGACTTTGGAGAAGATGCTCGATGATCAAACGAGACTCATCGCTGTTCTCCATCGTACTGTTTCTGGACTCGGTTCGTCTTAAAGACAGCGGCCCTCTAGCCGTGTGTGGAGAGTGTAACTCAAACGGGACATCAGACTCTAATTATCCCGACCAAAGTGGCCGTACCCCCCCGCCGCTGCGTCACTCTCTTCATAATTGGCTGCACCTGTCTCTTGTCATCGGTCACAACCCGCCGCGTCCTCGGGGAGAGGTTGCAGAGATCAAGAAATCATTCACCGCCGCTGTTGCGCAGAAAAAGCTGCTTGAGATCATCCAGTTCTTGGCAGCGGGGGTTGTGTGTGTTTTGGAAGTGCCGGGTTTACACGTCTCCGGCCCACTGCAGCATGTCTGCCCCTTATGGAGCACTCGCTCGCTGGAAACTCTTGCAGACAGCATGTCTAGGACGACGGGGTTAAGACTCAAAGGACCGTAATCAACGTCCACAACGTGCACATTGACTTTGTCTTTCACTCTGAAATGTAAGCAGATTATTTAAGAGGAACAGAGAACGTTCTGGACGAAATGTCAAGAGAAGATTCACGGCTTTCTCCCGTCGTGACAAAGGATCTAGTCAATAGTTGCGAGGCTCTGAAAGAGGACCCTCGGTCCACTTGGTGGGTAATGTGTCGGTCTACATCGCTCTGCAAAGTCATGCAAATTCCTGCGTTGAGGTTGGATTCCTCCACCCCGGCTCACAGTTCTCCTTGGCTTCTGACCAAGCCGTGGAGTGCCCCCCCGAGAGGAGTTCACCCAGCCATCTTGTTATTCCAGCACATTCATCCACATCACTTGCTCAGTCGTCGGCCCGGGTTGAGTCCACGACAGCGGGGAGAAGCTGCTGCTGCTGCTGCTGCCGCCATCCTTGGGTGTTGAGTTTGACTTTTAAATCGACATCGGACTCGTTGCGATCACACTGGCTGTATTTACAACCGAGACACAATTCTCTCCCCCCCCCCCCCCCCCCCCAAAAAAAAAATCCAAAAAAGGCAAGCGCTGTACGCCTGCTTGTACATTTTAGGAAAACGATAGACTGGTTGATGAGCCGTACCGTCATCGCTGGACTATTTTTTTAGGTTGGTGAATTCCTGTGTCGGCCTCAGACTCCTGCCAGACGCTGGAGTATGAAACGCAAAGTTCTGAATCACCAGAGAGGTTCTTGGTCTCCTGCCAATCACTTCATATGCTTTCTTTATGAAAAGTTAATCATCCACAGCTCTCTGGGTTTCACTATTTTGAGTTTTCTGAAAGAGTGACAGTAGCTGGTAGACGAGGGCCGCCGGGACCAAGAGGGGTTCACATAAAACGGGCCATAATGCGTCTAGTTCTTCCCTTTTAACTCTTTTATTTTTAGTTTAATGACATCTGATCTCTGCTTGGCCTGATGTTTTTTAAACGGCAATCAGAGTCTCGTCTCCTGCTGGCCGATGCTCCACAAACTCCTCCAAATCCTCTTATTCCATCCTCCCATTCATGCTTCAGGTGTTACTGTTCACCTGTACTCAACACTCATCTTCATTGAACCCCAGTAATGAATGTTCAAACTTCTTACGTTTTTAGTAAAAACTACCGAACATCTGTAGCGTCCAATCAACCGTGTAAACAGGAAGTCACTGCAGCGTCACAAGCTGAAACAAAACTGACAAGTTTTAAGCTCCGTTCTTTATATTACACCTGTTTGATAATTCATCCTAAATGTAGGTGTTACTTCTTTTCAGATATGCATACAGAGAGAAATCCAGAGGTTGCCTCAACCCAAACCTTATATTTTAAGTAATTAAGATGCTATGCAGCTCAACGTCAACTAAATAATGAAAATGTGACTTCAAGAATAAAAGCACTGGTTGCTTGTTCATCCGATCTCTCCCCTTGTACATTTCTGATGCCCACAACACCAATAAGGGCCCTTCAGCCTTGAGGTCTTGGACTGTGGGCCCCTCTACTTTCTGGAGCAGACCTCCGATCTGTCTCGATTCTGCTTAGACATCTGAATCCTCTCGCATACAGAGACGTCCTTTTCGTTTTTTTTCTTAAATGGGACAGAGAAAATGTTAAGTGGCCGCCAAAGGCCAAGAATTGGTTCCAAATGACAACCCGACAACCCTGACTATGGAGCCCTGCAGGGTTGGTGGTATTCAGCAGATATCCCGGGAACGATTGGCGTAAAAGTTCCTCAAACTTGGCACAAATTATTCGATTCCGACGGTCTAAATGTCAGGTTACTGTGACCTCACGTCCATATCTGAGGAACACTTTGAGGGAATCTCGTCATATTTGGCATGAACGTCCACCTGAGTGTTGAGAGGAATTCGCTGAGCCCCAAGGTGTGTCCTAACAGATGTTGCTGGGGCTTTTTCCCGTCCTTTCTGGCCTCCTTCTCTTTATTGGCACCGGGGCCGTGGAGCCGATTGTTTGGCTGTTGCCCTGGATACGTGTCTTGTTTTCCGCATGGCGGCATGTCAAGGCAGGCAGAAAATGATCCCTTCAGGCCAAAGTGCTCCTCGCTGCAGCAGAATCTATACGTAGAGTACCGGTAACCTCACCCCTCAGTCCCGGGAAGAGGCTGGACTGAGCTGGTCATCAACGTGTGGCTACGCCACATACAGCTGTTATCACATTGGTTGAGCTTGGGAAAATCAGAGGCCACTAAAGTCAAAGTTGAAATTAATTGCGCTCAGAGGGAATTTCAAACTGCTCTTCTCTCAGGAAAACAAGAGCACAGCCAGACGCTTTAATGCTGATCATGTGTGAGCAGCTTAGAACGAAGAATGTCTTTGTCTCTGCTGCTTTGACTTTGTTTCTTTAAATGTGCCGTCCTCGACCAAAGCATTCCTAGTCGACTAACACTCATACGCTTTCATTGACTGACCAATTACTTGACTTGAAAGACAGATGTGTCAGACAGTTTCTCCACAAAGAATAACATAAAAGCACCACTTTAAATCTTGTGTTTACCAGAGAAATGCTCATAAGTATATTGGAAATAAGTCATCCAGCATGAACAAAGCAAAACAAACAACTATTGAAGAAATCGTAGTCGATTAAGAGAAAAACAACCAGCGGAGGGGAAGACCGAGTCTTTGAGTCTTCCACTTCAAAAAAATGGCAATTTATACAACCACTGGTGAATACAACCAAATGGTATTCCATTTAATGACTAACTGACAACACAGTCAGAGTCATATGAAGTCCTGACAACAGTCTTAATATTCCTGATAACATAACTCAGAGAGTTAAAGTACCTTCTGCACAGCTGCTGCAGTAATTCCAGATTTTAATCTGAGGATAAACCGGCCTTTGTTTACTTTTCACGTCAGTTTGCTGTCTTGAATCAAGGTGCAGGAGCCACATTCTTAACCTTACCTTGTGTGAGATTATAAACGTCAGTTATAGTCTTTGAATTCTTATATTATCTGGCCCACCTCTGGTTTGTCACATCTGAGTCCGTGTCTCAGAAAAGAGGTTTGTTGCCGTTGCGCCGAGACAGAACTGAGCAGGCGACTTCCTCTCACGTGCCAGACGTGACTCTGCCGACCACTTGGTCTGGATTCAGCTGCAGCATTTCTTTTTCTTCTGGAAAAGAGACGACCAACAACCGTTCTATGTCTGACTGATTCCTCATGTGTGTCCTCGGGAGCAGCGGGGAAGCTAACGAGGGAGAGACGTGACATCGAGTCGGCCACAGCTGGTAATATTTGCAGAGGCACTCGCAGATAAAATATCAGTCGGTTTGATGCCTCGATACTTTGCCACGGACGATGTCCGAGATTTAAACAAAGGTAACACGAGTGTTTGGACAGCTAGAAACAGAAGGATGAAATAAAAGGTAAGAAACGGATATAAATGAATGCCAGTCCAGAGGAGCAGATGTAAGAAACAAAGGCAGCCATTGTTTGGTCTGGAGATGCCTCGCATGTTTCTAGGCCAGGGGCCCAGACTGAGCAGCTTACCTGTGCTTTGAGGCTCCGCGAGAGGATGGGACAAAAACAGAGCTGTCAGGCAGTGCAAAAATATTATCATTTCCTAACATAACATATCGGCTCTGCAACTGGCAGAAGCCTCAATCATATGAAAGGGAACAATAATTAGCGTTTGCTGGCCCTGGTCCAGACTTCCAGCAGTTAGCCTTGGATGAGCTTGGCTTCAGGCCACCTGCCAAAGGAGACGCTTGAGTCAAGGATGTGCCTTGGCTTGCTTCTGTCGAGCAGCTAAAGCTTTTATAAGGGTGGCTGGACACAAGCAGTACCTTTGCCACTTGAGGAAAGGAAGTATAAAAGTCTCACTACTTCTGCCACTAACGGCATGTGACAGTCGTGTATTGCACGTATCGCAGGACGTTTGTGTAGTTTATTGCACACAACAGGCAGTAAGATCACATGGCCGACATCCAAAGGGTTGTGCTCTGCTTTACATGGACATTCACCGAGTGCAGAGTAGGGTTGGGTACCGAAACTGATAATACAAATTATTCATAACCACAAAAGTTTGACTTTTTAAAAGCCTCATACAGCAGCATATATATGATTTGAAACATTGAAATTATGTTGTGGAAAATATGCAGGTTTTGTTGTGGTTTCCTTCATATGCAAGTATTTAAAAAAGTGATATACTGCACGCTAGATCTGTATTCATTACCGCAGTCGAGTGTTGCGAGTTTTAATCTGTTAAAAAGCTTTAATGAGTCCTACAATCGCTCGTCTCACAACAAGAAACACACTTACGTCTGCTCGACCTCAACAACCCTTCTGGTGCTTGCCAGCAGCCCGGAGGGCCCGAACAATTGTTTTATTAAGGCTCCATCAAATTGACTGCAGGAACAAAAGCTTTTTATTACACATTCTTCATTCTGACACTCGCACACAGTGTTTTATGTTTGGTTTATAAAGCCACATAATTAACTCTGAATGTTACATTCTCAGAGGCAGAACAATTGATGTTTGTTTGTGAAGACCAGTAACATGGAGGGTTTTGATGCAATCCATTTTAATGACGAGTATGCAGGGTTCGACAGTAAAGGTTGCCAGCTTGCCATCGCCAACTATTTTGAGAAATTGGCAACCAATTCTTGACCTTTGATTGCCGTCAGTGGAACCACATTTTAACATATAAAAAAATGATGTACGGCAAAAACATGCTCCCAAAAATAAATACTTATATTGCCGTGAACAGACAAAGCTTTAAGAGCATTCTGTTTTAGAGACAGCGAAGCAAATTAAGCTGTTTGACTGTGGGGTGAGAAGTGTGACGAACCCGTCAACATCTCAAGCTAATGTGCAAATCGATTCAACGGACAAAGAACAAAAAGGAAATCTGTGAAGTCTTGGGAGGCAAAGTATCCATGTGTAAACAAGTCACATTTTCATATATCACGCATAACTATCGCATCGCAACTGCTCAAAACGTAAGTTGACTAAAAATGGCGACCTTATTTTCAGTTTTGGCAACCGAAAGCGGATTTCTAAAGCCAAAAGTCTGCTTTAAGGCTTTTGTCTGTTACAGGTTGTAATGCTTTACAGATATTGTCGAGTTTAAACTCCTTTAACTGAATTTTCTCCTCTCTCAGTGATGAATTGAGGAAAGAGGCGCGGCAGTTGAAGAAGGATCTTCAGGCCATAAAGCAACGGAAAGAAGAAGGCTTTAAACCCGCAGCAGAAGAAGTCAAGGAGGGTAAGTGAGAGGATTTTACTCGTAGGGTTGGGCACCGATTCCTATACGTCCGGTACCTACCGGACCGAAACGCAACGCAGATTTCGGTGCTTCCTTTCGGTGCCTGAGCCGATTGAAATACTTTTTTGACACTACTCTGATGACTCCGTCCTGGCAGCAGGACTCGGTCCTCCGCTCCTCACTCATAGTATTATTACAACGGGTACTTAGCGCTGCCGCTCATGAGCACAACAACACCGGCACGCGGAAGCTTCTTCTTCTTCTCCTCCTTTGAGGTGTACTGGCGGTTGGCAAACGACGAATTGGCGCATTACCGCCACCAACTGGTAAAATAAAATAAGTCATGAGACGTGTCGTATTTTGCCAGAGAAGGAAAATATGCTCATATTTCTGCAAAATAATTGCTGAAGTTTGAAGCTGTAGTGTGTGTGTGTGTGTACAGAGTGTGTGTGTGTGTGTGTTTTGTATTCATTTATATGTATTTAAGTATCTTATAAACTGTTAACAGTTAATATATTGTTCATAGTTTGAAGTTAAAAAGTTTGAAGCTGTAGTTTGAAGCCAAGTGTTTTGCATTTATTTATATTTATAGTATACTTTAAACAGTTAATATATTGTTCAATTTGAAGAAAAAAGTATCGGTTCAGGCACCGGTATCGTTTTAAAAGTATCGTTTTAGCACCGGTATCGGAAAAAACCCAAACGATACCCAACCCTACTTCCTCGTGGATGTTTCTTACCGTCACTCACACTGTGAACTTATTGGTGGTTGATAATAAACCGAGCATGCATCTCACCACAGCTAGCTGCTTGATGAAGAACTCGCACTGAGTGAGCGCTCTCTAAATGGGTGGTCCGTGCTACATTCTCTGCTAATGGACACTAAGAAAGGCAACCCTCTGATTTCGTCAATTAGTTGCAGACGTGTCTCCCACCCACTCAGAGAAAGTTGCATGGGTGAAACTGGTTGAGTAGTTGCACATCAAAATTCTTCGTGTGTTTGTCAGTTTGCAGCTTTGGCCGATGCGAGTCTTCACCACACTGCAGTCTGTCATGATGCCGTCAATCTTTGGATTTAGGCTTTTTGCTGATGCTGAAACACATTTTTGAAAATTACAAAAACCGCTTAGGCACAGACGTTAGCTTGAGGTTGAGTGTATATTGTTGTGCAACTAAAGTAAATAGTCCGTGGGGGGGTCTGCAGGGACCGGTCTGAACTGTGGGATTCCTGAAGACCACCAGCTTTTGTTGCTCAAACTGTCGCCACAAAAACTGTTTTATTTCTTTAAACACAGACACTGAGCCCACTCTTGACTCGCTGCTGATTTGGTTAATTTTAGGTGACAGAGCACAAAACACACGTCAGGAATGAGTCCTAAAACCCAGAAATGTGTCCGCCTTTTTGCACTCCCGGTTTCCTCGTCTCTTTCATGTTTTTTTCTTTAGATGCCTTAAATAAGCTCCGTGTTTAACACAAGCTTTAGAGATGTTAACATTTGGTTCTAGGAACCAGTAAATACCCCCACTAGTCAATTTTTAAGCTTTTACGTGTCTTAAAAACATCATCACGCAGACTAGTTGTGTATATACGTGCTCATCCAACCGTGGTGTCGTTTGTTTACTGCTTCTGCCGACTGAATTCATGCTTTAAAAATCATAAAAATGGTGTTCATTGGTAACGGTGGTCCTCGTGAACAAAACGTTTAAATATCAACAATGTTTGTTTGCCACAGTTTATTTTCTGCAATTACCCAACAAGAAAAATTCCATTGGCTTTTTGTCGAGGGAACCAGTGAGAAGCATCGCTGCAGCGCTCTGTTGTACTTTGATACGAAGGTGAACTAAGATGTGTTGCTCTCAGTGATGTCTGCATAGAGTCGAGCTGTTTCTATAAACACTCTTGAGCACAAAGAGGCCGTCCTTTAAAGAGCCAGTTATAAACTGGAGCGTGGAGTCAGTAACAGCCCTGCATTGTTATACCAAGTGGCAACTCGCCTAAGCTCCTCCATTATCTCACGAGGTATTCCGACTCTGCCAGGGACCTTTTTGTTTTGTGCTTCTCTGGCAGCTGAGCCAGAGGCAGCCGTTTCTTTTAAGAGTTCCTCATTACGTTTCTGTGTTGGAAGAGAAAGTTAATTCCATTGGCTGCCATGGGCCAACGGCCACTGCAGGGGAGACGGATGTCTGCTCGAATGCTGTAAATCTTGAAGCTCCGCTCAGCCACAGAGGAGCGGCGAGAGAGGCTGCTTTTCATCTCGTCCCGCTGGAGAAGCCTCACACATTAAAGGCTCGCGTTGAGGCGTCCATCCCCCGAAAGCTTAAATCACTCTGCTGCGTCTGCTCTGACCTCTCTGCGATGGTCTCCAACTGGTCACTGTGGTTTTCAGATGTTTGAGATGAAAGATAAACTAACAATTATCTTTTATTGTTGAATAACGATCATTTGGTCAATAAAATAGCTCGTAGACGTAGACGACGTCTCCAAATTGTGTAACTGTTTTGTGTGACCAACAGTCAAACAATTAAGAAGCCAGAAGAAACGAATACTTCACATTTTGGCTTGAGAAAAAAGAATATTTGTACAGATTCTACGAATTTGTTTGATTTTCTTTTGACCAACTAATTAATCAACGAGCTGTTTCAGCTCTACAGAAAATACAACAGCGCGTCATTGTACGTATTATAACGATAAGATCTTCCTCTATATTCCCCACACGCACTCAAAGAGACACATTTCGTGGAAGAAGTCAGAAAAGTCTTAGAAATAAATAATAAAAATGTTGATGCTTCCAGTGTTGTGGCACTTGAAACATGCTTTTAAAGAGCAGACAGATGTTGCAGCACAGAGGTGAACAATCATTGCGTACATTTCTTCTGCAGCACAGCTGCTGTCAGCATTAACAGCTGTTAATGTTTAATAAGTCATATGTTCAGTTACCTTCTTGTACAATAAACACACAGAAGACATCAAAGAAAGAGTTTTCACTCTCATGGTCTAATTTTTCTTCCTGTAATATTCTATAAAAGTGATTTGTTTGACCACCTCCTCACAGCTCTACAGTCCTCCACCCAGCCGCCCATGTGGCTGCTGGCATGTGCACACATGACGTTGATAGCAGTGAAAAGCCAATTGTCTCTTCAGAATTCACCCTTTTTCTTTTTCCCCCGTCAGTTTTCATCACATAAATTTGAGCATGTTCCTGTGGTCTGGTTTTCTCTTTCTTGGCATGACGACCGGGCACCAGAGCCAACAATAAGAGAGCCATTCTGAAACCGCTGTTCGCTCAGTGCCCACCCTCAATGAAGCGGCAGCAGTCTTTGTCCCACGTGTCTGCGCTCGGGGCTTCATTACACTCACTGCTGCCCGTTGCATATTGAAGGGTGATGTTTAAACCGGTGATCAAGATCAGTGTGTTCTCGTGTTTGTCCACATCTGTAACATCCTCGAGCCGGATCGTTGGGGCTGACCTCTGACAGTCATTTGTGATGTGTTTCTGATTGATGGTCAGCAGTCACGCTGCCTCACAGCTCTTTAAAAACCAAAGCGTTGATTGTTTAACAGAGAGGAGGAACCTTTCGTCCCCCAGAGGAGGCGTTTGTCATCCACAACAGCCTTCGGTTGCTACGACATCGGAGGCTTGATTTGTAGTCCTCTGGATCCCAGGTGACCAGAGAGGTAAGGAATGCAGCGGGGAAGGCCATCAAAACCCAAAGATGGTAGTTAGCGACAACAGCTGGAGAGGCTGATGTGTGTTCCTGGTTTAGGACCTCGGGGCGTCATCAGTCAGCATGGGGGGGGGGGGCAGAGCAGGAGAGGTGACCGGAGATTGCTGCGTATTCACAGCCCTGAAGCTCAGAGAAACGAGAATAAGTGCAACATAAGTTTATGTTGTTGCATTTCTTCCGTTCATTGGCGTTTATTCGTAGATCTCAGCGAGCTCTATACACACAACAGGCGTTTAGCGACCCGCAGTGGACTTCAATGTTTTCTCTGTGACATCATTTATTTGGTGCGTCCACCACAGAGGGGGCACCGTTGGCCAGCGAGGTGATGCCGCCCCGGGGGGGGGGGGGGGGGGGGGGGTTGTGTGTGCGTGTCATCACATTTTGTCGTGGAAAGACGGCGCTCCAGCAGACTCACCGTCTGCCGCTCTGTGACTTCACGTGTGTCTACGCTGGGAGGTTCACAGACATTATGACTGCATGAGACACGATGTCTGCATGCTGATCGTCTCGTTCATTCACGACGAGAGACGACTTCACTCGTACTGCAGAGGACGGCGGTTTGGTGGAAAGTTATTCCCGCCAGCGGCGGGACTTTTACTCTCTCGGTCTGCTGTAGAGTCCAGGTTTACATTACAGCTGCACTATGAAACATAAATGCAGAAAACCATCACTGCTTACGAAGGAACTTTGAACTGGTCCTGAAGCAGTCTCAGTGTAGTCCTGATCCTCTATCAGACCTCCATCAGTAACGAGACCATCAGAGAGAAGATGGTCTGTTTCTATAGAGTTGTTCTTGACGCTCGTCATCGGAGCCACCGGGTCGGATTCTGGTGAAACCAGATGAACTCATGCAGGTTCACCAGAACCTCCTTCAGCTCAGACTCCAGCAGAGACCGGTCCACCGCGGACAGACCCAGATCCTCCAGCAGAGACCGGTCCACCGTGGACAAACCCAGATCCTCCAGCAGAGACCGGTCCACCGTGGACAGACCCAGCAGCAGCGGCTCCTCCTCCTCCAGGAGCAGAGCTTCTCCTCTCTGGGAGCCAACACCACGCTGCTGGAGACCCAGGACGTGTTGCTGGACCCGCTGGAGGGAAGGGAGGCACGGGAGAACCAGAACCAGGACTGAGAGGGGCAGACTGTCAGACCTGCTGCAGTAACATGAGAGGTTTTCTAAAGAGTCTGGTGCTCAGAAACACTCCCACTTTAGTCCACAGGGGCCGACAGAACCAACACAAGATAAAGTTCCTTGTAGCAGCTTTAATTAAATTATTGATTCAATTAATTTGAAAAATAGATGAGCCCTTCCTAATATTTCCGTAACACCAGTTTGATGACGTTTGTTTTTGCTTTCCTCTCACCAGATGGATGAGGTGCACATGTGCTAATGTGTACCGTCTCTGCTGAGGATTAAAGGGGTCTGTTCCCCCCCAGGGGAGATCAATGACATGAGGTTTGGGAAGAAGGTAGCAGCCGGAGTTTAGATCATCTGAGCGAGAGATAAAGTGAGGGCTGACCAGGTTGGGGCCTCGGCCCTCTCCATCTTAGTGAAGGTTGGCAGCGGTGTGGCTTCGTGCAGAGAGCACATCAGTCTGCTCTGTGCTGCCTCTCTTATAATATTATGTTCTCAGATCGTGTACGCTACGAGGCAACGGCGTGACCAACTTGCTTTTATCTTTTCTCTCTGATCGTGTTCTGCATATTTTGTTTCGCTTCTCATCTGTCAAGTTCCAGAGAGTTTATGAAGCGGCGATATTTCTTCACACCAAATGATGACGTCGGGGGAACTTCTAATTGTAGAAATTAAATTTCTTCAAATACATAGCTTCGTGTTATTCGTGGAGTATTGCATTTATGTGCTCGAGATGACTCAAGTTTAGTTTTTAGAAATATAAAAACAAAACAAAAATAAATGCTCTTCTGAAACCAAAAATGACATTATGTTGTAAAAGAAGATAAAAGTGAGTCTTATCTATTATGAGCACCTCTCTTTCTTACTTTTTTATGGTAAAACATTGCCCGACAAAATCAATAAACATTAAAATGATAAAAAAGAAAAATGTTTTTAAGATGGTGGCCCCGTTTAGGAGCATTTGCTTAAATATAGGCTCTTAATGATTTGCTTTAATATTGCGACAGCCGGCTAAGATGTAGACCAGGCGAGTGAAGAGTGAACGGTGATCAGTAGCGATGTCTCCGTTTGTCTCTCCAGCAGAAGAAAAGCCGACCAACGAGGCCGTGGCTGAATATCTGGAGGGACGCAAGAAGTACGAAGAGCAGCGCAAACAAAAGCTGAAGAAAGGCTCAACCAGAGAACAACAGGTAGAAGAAGAACATGCGCATCATCTCAGGTTACGGTAACCTGTTGTACTGTTTGCATGAAATGATGTCTGATCTTTTTTTGACAGACGCTGGCCCTCCTCAACAACTTCAAGTCCAAGCTGTCTTCGGCCATCACCGAGGAGGCTCCAGAGGACGACGTGGAGGAGCTGGCAGAGGACGACGACAAAGGATGGTCAGTGAGCCTGATGACGTTACAGACGTACAACTGGATTTATTTGTATTACTACGTTTGTTGGGACATGACCCATTGTTACATGAGCTTCAGTTGGGGTTCAGATGCTGCCGGTTGATGCTGCTATCGTCTCTCGAGCTAATATTTGTCAAACCGAAGGCTTGACCTGCCTGGAAGTCGTGGAAATAATACTGCAACTTACTCCGCTCACTCCGCTGCCATTTTCAAACTAATTCTGGTCAATTTCTCCAAAACAATCTAGACAATGCTCTGTTTTAATAAGCCGGATAAGACAAGTGGTCTTGATCCACATCAGAGTCCTGGGAGCTCCTGAGGAGTTCAAGGACCAGTTTGGCAAGTTGGGAGAAGTTTGAGCGTGACAACTTTTTTTTAAATTATTATTATTAGCTTCTTCCACTTGTGTTATTCCTGTTGATACCCTCGTGGTGAACACTGGATTGTGAGAGATAGAAAACCCTTCTTCGTACCAGGAATGATGAAGATCCAAAGCTTGCTTTGGGGGTTCTGATAAATGTGTGTGAAAGTTCAAGCTGTTCAAGTTGGGATTTCAACCCGCAGCCACCAGATTGTCCATCAGGAAATCAGCCCCGACGCTGTGTTTTCCTCTCATATTCTGTTTTTCACCAAAGATCTCAACGCCTCACTGCACACAGAGAGAGTCGGGGATCTGAAATGAATACCATGTGTGTGAATGTGAGCGAAGTGTCTGAGTGAGAGATTTAGAATAACAAAATCTGTAGTTGCTATTAGTCTCCAGAAGCCCCCTTGAAGTGCAGTCTGTCCTGTGTTGGGGGGGGGGGGGGGGCCTAATGAATTTGAGAGAAGCCTCGGAGCCTCTCCCGGCTGTAGACACCTCACTGTGTCGCCCCCGCCAGGTATGGGTGAGGGGGGGGGGAGACGGGAGCAGTAGCATAGCAGTCCTAGAACACACCAGTGGGAAGTCTGTGCCACTCTGAGAGCGCTGCGAACAGAATGTGGGTTACAACAGGTCACACATTGGAAGTCAAGTCTGGGCCAGAGGAGGTAAACTATTCCATCTGTGTCTGTGTCTACAAACTCTCCCTCCTCCCCTCGGTCTCCACCAGAGCTGCTCTCGCCGTACCTCCTGTACTGTACTTTAATCCCCACCCTCTACTTCAGCAGAAACGGAAAAAGAAAATGAGGAAAAGGCTTCTGTGGCGTCGCTGCAGCAGCAGGTTTTGATGAGACCCCCTAAAACCCCCGGGGTTTTCCCACCTCGGCGTCTCGGGAGCTGTGTGACCGTGAGGCCGTGACGGCCGGCGGGCTGTCATCGCCGAGACTGCTAGACGAATTATCAAGAGGCAGCAGGGGTTCTGCCGGAGTCTAGCCGGCACATTCTAGATGAGCTGTCACGACTCCTGCCGATTTCAAATGAAACACCGGAGTGAGTGCAGAGACACGCTAACGCACAGCCAGACAACGGAGCAGACACACACCACATGCTGTACACAACACACATATATTATAAAATATACAACAGAGAATACACAGTTTTCTCTATTTAGTGAGACACACAATGTACACACCCAGACATATACAGCACACGGGTCATGTAAATATTTCTTTTTTCCTCGAGGAGATAAGAAAGACCTGCTGCTCATCAACTTTAAAGGGACAGTTGTGACGCTATGGCGGCGTTACTGTGATGTTGATGCATGTTAGCTTAGCCTACGGACATCGATAGAGATAAAGATGTCCGATGATCAGCAGTAAATGGAGACGGATATAACTCAGCGTCCTGGTGGTCGAGTAGTCGAAGACATTCATTTTCTCGAGCACTTTTTCTGTCAACTGCCCAAAAAAACACTTATCATAGCAACTTAGCATCTCTTATATTTTAAAAACGTCCGCTAAATGTATTCAATCGAGACCAAAGCCTCGGTTATACGGCCGAACGGAGTCTTCAGCTTCAGCTAAAAGATCGGATTACGCTGGAAAAGAAGTGGTTTGTGAACCATGATGGCCGGCCAGAAAAGACGGCCATTTTAAAGAGGCGGGAGATCGTTCAACTACGTGGATTTAAAGGCGCACATTTTCCACGTAGTTGCACTCGGTTGTTCAAACCACGGCTCCTTTCTCAGCTCGGCACAGCAATCACGGCTGTGCTTTGAGCTACGTGCTAATATGCTCACAGTGACGATGCTAACATGCAAATGTTTACTTGGTTTCTTAGTTTAGCGTGTTAGCATGCTAACATAGCACAAACCACAAAGTGCAGCTGAAGCTGATGGGAATGTCATTAGTTTTGCAGCTATTTGGACATTTTGACATCATGAAGTTATGACGATTCATCCTCTGGGGTCCATGAATGTCTGTGAAAGATGTTTGAATGGCAACCCATCCAGTGCAAGTTGAGATATTTCAGATTGACGTTGGAGCCGTGCTGCTGCTAGCATGAGTAAAAAGGTTTTTATTTCCTGAACAGAGTCCAACAGTTTTTGGTTATTTCTGATAAGTGATTCTCCGCTCGGACATGAACGTAAGAGGAGCTGCTTGACAACATGGAAAGGTTGCGTGGCTCAGAATGGATCCTTCCATTGATTAGTCGCCGCTGCTTTGTTGTCTAGATTTACTGACAGCATTCAAACAGCAGCTGAAGACATCGTGTAAGTGGGAGGAAATGTGTTTTATCTGTGACGTGCCTGACACCGATATCTCCCGCGAGGAATGTCCTGGTTCTTTAATCTTCGGGGGAAGAGAAACTGACTGGGGAAATGAAAGACACATGAGCGTCTGTTCTCTGGGGACCGCGGCTTTCTTTCTGGATTTCTGAACCGCTAAGATGTCTCAAAAATACGAGCGTAATACGCCACCTTTCACTTTGTACTGAGAGAACTCATTCAGATACCTGCGTCAAGCTCCTCTGTCAAAGACGGTGTTTATTCTACAAGTGTTTTTACTGTAATTAGAATACCAGTATCAAGGTGAGTTTATTCAATGCGCTTTACATAAAAAGCATCAAGACAAAGAGCAAAAGCAACACCACGTTGTAAATACGATTTAGAAACTGTCAAAGAGACAAATAGAATAAGATGGGTATAAAACATAAGAATAGAAGTTGTTTGATAAAACAAAATAGTCTTCAGTTGTAACAGAAGTGAGGGTTGTAGCGGACCTGCAGTTTTCTGTGGGTTTGTTCTAGATACATGCATGGATGGATTACTTTAAGGGCCAACTGGGCCCAGCCCAGGGACCCAAAGTGTCAGGGGCCCCCCGAGCCTTCACCTGCTGCAAGATGTCCCTCAAAGAGACGCATACCGACCAGGAAGAGACTCAAATTTAACATAAAGAAACATAAAACAACTACAGCAAGACACAAAAAGACCACAAACGGACCAAAATAACTAAGAGACACAAAATGACCACGAAGTGAAACAAAACGACTACAAAGAAATTAAATAATAGAAATGTTTTGTCCCCATTTTTGGACATTAATGTTGTAATAAAACCGCTCAAAGCAGAAAGAGACGAGTCTCTCGGTCAGAGTGGTGATTTAGTGCATCCTCTCTGAGCCTCTCTCCACTTCTCTCCGTCTGATTCAGGATGGGCCACGTTCTGCAGTTTGATGAGCAAACCAGAAAAGTCAAGGATGCCGCCGTGCAGGACGAGGACACGTTTGAGATCCACGACCCACGAAACCCCGTCAACAAACGAAGGAGGGAGGAGAGCAAGAAGATCATGAAGGAGAAGAAGGCCAGGACGTTAGGTCCTGCCCAAGACATGTGACCGTAAAACCGGTCCAACGGCATCCCAAGTGTCCCCTTTTCCACCGCTTCAAACCCCCGTTTGGTTGAGCGGTCTGCTGGCCTCCAGCATCTGGACTGATGCTGACCCATACGATCCCTTTAATCTGTGATGGAAAGGCTTCCTCACCTGGAACAGCTGCGGGATTAAGACCGAGGTCACCGTTTGATTACATGTAATGTTTGTTCTGCCATTCTTCTTAAATGTGAGCGTTAAACTTCGAAATAAATAGCATTTGTAAACAGAGTTGACTCTGTTATTTTATTTTAAATGAATGTCACTGAACACTGAGGTGTTTCTATGTTTTCTTTCCCATCAACATACGTGAAGGTGAGCAGAGTATTGTAAAGCTCTGAATACAATGCAGTCCAGTACAGCACCACCATCCACGACCTTAATGCTAAAACCTGTAAGTTAAAGTTACGAGGAACTTTAATTTGGTGTTGTTCTGGCGGCCCCTGTGGACTAAAGTGGTAGAGTTTCTGAGCACCAGAGTCTCTTTAGAAAACCTCTCAAGAATAACTCGATAGAAACAGACCATCTTCTCTCTGATGGTCTCTTTACTGATGGAGGTCTGATAGAGGATCAGGACTACACTGAGACCAGTTCAGAACCAGTTATAAGTTCCTCCCACTTTAATTAATGAACAGCAGAGTAATACAGTACTGTTTGTCTTGTCTTTCTGTTAAAGATGAAGGTACAGCGAAGAGGCACTTAGCTTAGCATAAAGACATCTCATCTCATACCAGCACCTCCAAAGCTCACTAACCGGCTCCTGATTGTAGCTTCATATTTAGCGGATATGAGAGTGGTGTCTAACTATTCCTTTAATGCTGAGGAGGGAACCGGTGATGGCCTAACCGGCCTGGAGCATTTTATATCTGTATCTGCCACACTGCTCAGGTCACCACTGGGGCAGTCCGCGCTTATAAAAAAGAAAACGGAGCTGTTCAAACCCAAAGACTTTACCTCACTGCGCTGGTTAAATGATATGCCACGGCCATGTGTGTGACCAGGAGCTGCATTCGGCCGGCACACGATTCTTTACTGCCCTTCTGGGATTATGCTTAACTTTTCATATGGAACAGGAAGAGAGAGTTAATGTTACATTATGAGACCGGCTCGGCCCGAGCCGCCGCAAATCTAAACCAGGTGATGCAGTGATCTAACCGGCTGTGTGCTTCTGGGTCCAGGTCAGAGTGAGAGTGGAAGATGCACAGAAATCCTCTGATGGATCAGATAAATGAGCCTTTTTGCCTTTTTAAAAGAGTCATTCATGATTAGAGGGGAGACCAGAGAGAAGAGACAATTCCTCTCCGGCAGCTACCAGGTGAACATTTAACTCTCGGAGCAGGAAACACCGCTCTGTGCTGCTGATCACGTGACTACGGGATGAGATGGAACGGTAATAGCATTATCAAGCTATTCTACAAGCACTCGTGAGTAAGGGCTAAATATAGCCAGATAATCCTCCTCATCTCTGAGAAATTCAACCAACACTTCCTTTATGACGGGGGATTCCTTTCTGCTCTCTTTGTTTCCATATGTCCTCTTGTTGTTGTGTATTTGCATTCAACCTTTAGCTCTTCCTTTGCACGTTGCATCACTTTAAGCGGCCCCCTTGGAAAGCTAACACGGCTTATTATTATTATTTTATCTTTTGTTGACGATTGAGAGGTAAACCATTGGAATACTGCCTTCATGTTACAAGAGCAAAACGTGGGGAAAGTTAAGAAGAGAACTCTTCACAGCCAGTTCGGACAGGAGGAAGACTTGCAGTCACCAGAAGCTCTTTTCATGTACATATGGACATGTAGGTACTGTTTTAAGACTCGGAAAAATGTCACGCTATCCTTTAAACTGAGCTGAATCAGGGCCCCCTTCTCCTTTAATACGCTTCACTTGGATAAATGTCCTTATGTCACTGATCATATTTAAGAGCTATTATAAAAGCTTATTTTTCTCTCTCTTCCCCATGACACCACTTCTTCGTTTTCTCTTCTCTCACATTATACTGCACAGCTATATTAGCATGCAGACTTGTAAGAACATACGAAAAAATAAGTAGATGTGTTATGTTCTGCAGATCATAGTGAAGGCTACTCAAAGACACCGTGAAGAGGAGACGTCGGTGCAGAGGTGAGCCAGAGAGATGCCAGAAGAAGAAGAAGGAAATGGTGCAGAGCTCTGGACATTAACAACAGCATATTCATTCCTCTACGTCTTCCAAGCATGAGGTCCAAGTCAGGCCTGCCCGTGAAAGTTCTAATACCACAGCAGTTGGACAGGACTGATCGGGAATGAATGCTATTTCTCTTCACACAGAAGGAAACGAGTGTAAACAATAAATTAAGCCCAGGACTACAACTAAGTACAAGGTTAAACTCAAAAAAAGCAAACCTCAGAAATACTTCCACCTCAAACTGAAAGAATATTTAGCATTGAGTTACATGGAAGGCCGCTGTTATCCAACCTCCTGGTTGAAATGTTTCCATTTATGGTCGAGTCCATATCGTAAGAGATTATTAGTATAATATTGAGTTTTGGCGAGATATATAAATGATTGGTTTAAATGTGGATGACAATGCCAACCAGTCACAGAATATGTGCAGTAATATTATGTTTTATTGTTAAATTTGGTCATTATGGTTTTATCAATGATGGCTTTAGGCCGTGAGGCTCGGTCGCTCCACCACTTTGGTCCAGACTGAAATATGTTAACCATTTGATGGATTGTCATAAAATTTGGTAGAAATACTCCCAGAGAATAAATCCTAATAACTTTGGTAATCCTCTGACTGAAATATTTTCAATTATCCAGTGAAATGTCTACTGTGCAGCTTTAAAAATGGATTGGCACAAAAGTGTGTACAGATATTCATTGTTCCCAGAGGATGGACCCTAATTACTTCATTATCTCCTCTCCTAGTTCTTTCTTTTACAGTTTTATTAAATACTCTTCAACAATAATCCAGTCATGGCAGTTAACCCACCCTGACTTTTGTGGCATCTTCATTGAAGTCATTGTGCCTCAATTCAACTATTAATTCCCGATATTTGCCACTCCTAAAAGTTACATTCGTAAATACTTAACACAAGGCATGGGACAAAATTTAAATTTCATGTCACGATTCTCGATATTATTTCTATCATCAAAATATGCTTCTAAAACATACTGACTTAGTCCTTTACATGAAAACATGAGTTACTTCCACTGCTTGTGGAGGCAAAATACTAAAGGTCTCGCAGTTGTCCTACCTGATTTGTCCTCCGGGTGGCCCGCCATCTTTGTTCTCCAACTTCCGGTGTGATCCTCACAATAAAACCCTGGTTGTACAGCAGTAAAATACACACAAAATATATTTTAGTCTTACATATTTTGTAACAAAATTAAGTACTAGAGGAGGACTACTGTCTTAGCTTAGCTACTGGCAATTTCGGCATCACGTTTAGCTTGAAAACCAAGGTAATAGCATGCTAATTAATATGGGGGAGAACATTCACTGGATCTTTGTTTAAAACTCAACCGGAAGTAGAATCCAGAAACGACAAAATCCTCCAAAATTAGTTTCTTCTTTCCACTTATTTTCTCTCTTCTCACTCATTTTGAACGTATCTGTTGCTAGTTTCTATCAGGTTTCTATCTATATTCTCTTTCTATCGTTCCTCTTTTTCTCCAGTATTACAGCTGCACTGATTGGCTGTTACCACAGCACGTATTAAAGGGACAGTACACAAATTAAAATAGCTAAATCAACAATGTAAACTATCACTGTGACTGGACTTTTAACTGGTTATGAAACTGTCTCAGTTTAATCCTGATGCTTCTATATAAACTACATAACTAAACAAGACAGTCAGCAAGAAGATTGGCTATTTTTATATGTCGTTAGTGCTCGTTATCGGTGCCACCGGGTCGGGTCCTCTCTGGGAGCCAACACCGACACCACGCTGCTGGAGACCCAGGACATATTGCTGGACCCGCTGGAGGGAAGGGAGGCACGGGAGAACCAGAACCAGGACTGAAGGGCCGACTGTCAGACCCTGCTGCAGTAAAATGAGGTTTTCTAAAGGGACTCTGGTGCTCAGACACACTACCACTTTAGTCCACAGGGACCAACAGAATCAACACTAAATTCCTCGTAGTGGCTTTAATATCTAATGTTTAATTTGCTTCGATTATATTTATATATATATATATGTATTTATTTGTTTTACCTTTTATTTGTTTAGTAAAAGTATATACAGTATATAGTCATGAACCATGTCATTGTCTTTCTTCTGCATCTCGTATTTTGACGTAAAAAAGAGTTTCGGTGAATTCTCAGAGACATGATATAGAGTTGGCTTACCAAATTTTTGTCTCCATCAATTGACCTACACGTGAAATAGGACTTTGTTCTCTTTGGCGCGCGATTGATTGATGAATCTCTCGTCAATTAATAAAATTGCTTGCAAGCAGATCATTTTGCCTTTACGGCCACTTTTTCATTGTAATGAAAGCACAGAGAGATTACATTAAGGACAACCAACACACACTATAAAATAGGATGAATTATTCCTCCATAAAACACATTGTTAGTGCGGAACATCATTACAGCTACAAGCTCCTGAAAGAATAGATCTTGAAGAGGGTTCCTCATTACGGCGGCCGTCACGGTTGCTGTCAAACCTTCAATGTGCCTCCTCTGGATGCGTGCATACAAAGATTCACCTTCTCCCTGTCGAGAGTGAAGGACATGTGGGCGATGAAACGGCGACAGACGCAGCATTACAATGTAACCGAACAGAGTAATAACCGTGAGCCCTGTAGCTTCCTGTGATGCCGTACGGCCCCATTATCATTTGTCCTCATTAGCTTGCTGTCATTTAGTAGCTCTGGGCGGTAGCAGCAGAAGAGGCTGAATCACGACGTAATTCATTCCTGATGGATTTCATAATGTTCTGCAGAGAGAGAGTAGGTCCTTAAGTATGCTGTACGTAGAGTGTGCCGTTCAAGAGCACCATCTCCCCAAATGGTGACACTCACTCACACACACACACACGCACACACACACACAGTGGAATCCAGCCTCATCCACAACCAAGCACAAGCTCTTGGCTTTACTCCATTGGCCTAAGTGATTGGCTATTGATTTTTTATACACTTAATCCATTTATCTGCTGTCGTTCTTGCTGACAGAGGACAATAGGAACAAATCCTTTAAAGGTGACCCAGCTACCTGCTGAGCCGCTACCCATACAGAACCTGAAGATCTAAGGCTTCGGTATTCTTGAAGCTCCCTCACGTACTTTGACAAGTACGCCCGTTTCATGCAGCATGTCATGTGTGCAGAGGTGAGAAAGTACGCTGATTACGTAAGCTTCAGTTTTCCTTTCTTCACACAACTACTTCCATCACTATTTTTTCATACACAAACTAGACTGGCAACACTCTTTGGCTTTTTTATATCTATTCGGGCAACTATCTATTTGTTTCACGTAGTTGTTTCACCGTGAGCACCAACCGGAACATGCTTGCCCTCATACTTTGTATGGATGAGCTTGTTACCGCTTTAGAGCAAAGAGGACGATCCGTTGCAGTCAAGGTGTAAGGTGTCCTCATTGGGAACAATTCAAAAAGAAGACGCTCCCGCTCATAAAAAACACACACACCCCTTGCATTCTCTCTAATGTCCACCAGGGGGCGACTCCTCTGGTTGTATAGAAGTCTATGAGAAAATGACTCTACTTCTCTCTTGATTTATTACCTCAGTAAACATTGTAAACATGAGTTTATGTCTCAATCTCCAGTTTCAAGTCTTCTTCAACACAGCATGATGTTCATTTAGTACATTATGGTCCATTTAGAGTCACACAGACCATAAAGCAGGGGATGCTTTAGGGCGGGGCTACACAGTGATTGAGTGGTCGTTGCCACTACCAGAGACGTAAACGGCGTCTCTAACTTCGCATTTCTATAATGGAAGGGGATTTTGCACCATCGAGCAATTGCATTTCAATGTGCCACTTGTTGTGACTGGGCTCACTCTGGAACTGTCCTGTTTATAAATGCAGAAAAATGTTTGGGTCACAGCATCCGTGTGCACAGTTGTGTGTTTGGTTCACAGCTGATAAGGAAAGTGCACAGCTCTTGACACGGGAAGAAAAACAGCTTTGAAAGAGGCCACGGTTGTTTCTCTTCTCATCTTTGAAGGTGTGAAGGTAAAAACAAAGAAATCCACACATCCTCCCGCTTCATGCGACGGGGTGTCTGCTGCCCTCTCTGCAGCCATGTGCCCTTCAGGGCTTTGATATCGTCCTCGGAAGGTTCAATCTGGGCCTCAGCTGTGGGAAAGAGCAGCGGGGCTTAACGGGACAGAGCCCAAGCAGAGCCCAGTAGATAGCAGGTGCTGCAGCCGTGACCTTGCCATCCCCAGGCCAGCATTCCTGCCTGACAGGACCCCCCCCCCCCCACCCCGGTCCGTGCATGCACTGCCTCCACCCACACCATCTGGAGCCGTTTGTCCTGCTGCACTATGTTCAAAAGTGTCCAAAAGCGCTTCAAGCTCTCATCAACGACACTGCGGTACCACAGCGACTTTGATTAAGGATGATAAACGCTGAAGAGAGCTATGTTGTTTGTCGCTATGCTAATCCTCACACCTCCCGGCTGGAGAAATACAACAGCCACTTTCTTTAGGTTGAGTGCTATGAGTTGTCCTCAGGACCACGGCCAAGAGCAATGCCACATGTCTTCTTGGGAGCCGATGATGACGTGGCAGTTCCAATGGGATGCTGATTTTAACATTTGAGCAATTTTGTGCAGGTTTCCGTCAGTTTCCGTGCGTCCTCCTGGATTCTTAGTACCGCGGCGCATTTTGCACACCTTTGTTTTGTCATGCGGCCTGTGGGGAATATTTAATGGCTGATAAGCGACAGCAATGGCTTCTCTCACTGTCAGTAGTTTCCATTTGAAGTGCTTAATCCTGCAGAAGAGGAGAAATCTGTTCCCTATCCTCTCCACACCTCTTATCATAAGCAGCCTGTGAGCTCTGTGCACTGGGAAATCACCTCGTCACATATTCAGTCAAATACACATGGGACGTATCACCTCGACTAATGAAGCCAACACAGTGGAATAAGAGGGTTACAGTACGTTTCATTCTGATAAAGTTGAAAGATCTGCTCACACCAGCAATCTGTGCACATTTTTCCCATTAAGGTCAACTTTGAATTTGAGCCGTTGACCAAGTGAGCGGATGGAGAACCGAAGTGACGCTATCGTAGCTTCTTAGCCATCGTGTGTCGCACCGTTCACTTTAATTGGCCCTCCTGTGAGAGTGAAAGCTGTTTCACAACAGGGGAAAGGTTTGCACTCAGTTATGTTGGTGAAATCGATGACACAAGGACATCTTTTCAGGATTACATCCACATATTTTGGAAAACATATGCAGCTTTATTTCAGTGCACCACTTTCGTTACAGTGCTGAAACCACAAATCTACTTTCATTCCTAAAACTGTCTGGATCGTTCACTGATCAAAATCAATCAGCTGCGAGGCATCATGTGTTGTCATGAACTCGATCATCTTGAGGCCTCTTGGCTGAGTGCACACGCACAGTATCCAAAAGAAAACCTGTTGTTTGTATGTTTCATCTACAATGAGCTGTCGTCGGCGTATGTGCGAATATGTGTGTGAATGTTTCGTGTGAAGGTCGCCACCTCGGGACGGTCAGGTCATCTGCAGATGAACTCCATCACCTCTCCTGGTCGCCCTCAGCTCTGCAGGTTAGCACCAATGTAATCACAGCCGGGCCAGCGCGCGGAGACAGAAGCCGGGCCAGACGTACAGGTATTCTAAACTGGTTACATTAGCCCAAACAGGCCATCTGTCTCCCTCTGTAATTGGACACTGTTGGATTAGAAGGAGACGGCAGCGTTTCCCCGCCAAGTGGGCTAGTTACTGTTTGTTTGGAATTAATTACCAAGGAGAGCGGAAACCTCGGCAGTTCCCCAAAGACTGAATCCAGACACTTGAGGCCCGAAATGAGAGGAAGGAGAGAGCCGAACCCAAAGCTATGGCAACAGAGCGGGGACAGTTCAGAATGGTGTGTCGACGCTGACGTTTATTGTGTTTGAATCTCAGATGATGATGCAGGAGTTAGGTAGATTAAGGACAAACAAAAAAAAAAGAATATTTTACAAAACATTGCCCTCCTTCTCCGGTTATGTCACCTTAAACTCAGGCAGCGAATGAATGGACTTCTTCAGCGGTTGGTACCGGGTAACCTTGGTGTGATGCCACGAGCTGTTCTCATGCTGTGGGTGCTTTCCAAGAGTTGAGTGAAAGGACAAGAGTCTCCTAAAGCCTGTGAGAACGGAGCATCCAGGCTCCGGGAGCTCTTCTCCCCTCTCAGGCATCACTGTGCACATCACTGGAAATGTTGCACAGACATGTTTCGATGTTTTTGACAAGCGGCGGAAAATAATGAATCCAATGAGTCTCTTTAAAAGCTGCTCTTTTTTTTATTGTATCTACTTTTTTTTAAAAGGAGGAGGGGTGGTGGGGGGGGGGAGGCTGGTGAAGGGGCTGCATCACTGCATTATTTGTTCACCATGCTAAAGTTCAGTTTGCATGCAGTGAATTAAATGTACAAGTGAGACAACGCAATAAATTAGCATATCATTTACATTTGAAAAAAAAAAAATCAGTAACAGTGTACCAACATTAATACTGAATATAAAATATACGCAACTAATCACATGATGCTTTTCATTTATCTTGCACTTTAGGTACAGGTATAAGCAATGTGACATTCAAACATCCAAGTTCACAGCAATGAGTACCAGTTTGAGTGATTTCACTTCTCTTTAATATCTGGAGGCTTCGTATCCCGCAGCCAGTAGACGAGTTGGTCCAAGCAGTTTGAATTGATTTCAAACGCTTCTCAGCATCCGCTGTCCCTTCCCACCGGCCTCACTCGAGGTCTGGTAACCGATTAAAATCGGCTCCACATCGTCATACTGAAGGTGGCTACAAAAAAAAAGTAGCAGCAGCAAAATTTGAAATTAGTTGTGAAGAGCTTCGATGAGATTCTTGCACTCTCCTTAATTGTCTTTCAGGGTTTTCTCAGAGTCCTTCTGTAGCTCCATAACGAGTGTGTGTGTGTTTCACAAGCCCACGACACCAGCAGGAACTGCCACCTGGGCCGGTCGGCCACAACCGGGCGAGTGTCCACACAAAACACGGTTAACAATGGAAATTCCCAGTGTGAGGTATAAACCGATACAAACAAAAACAATAACATGACCAGCATTTACCAACACAGATATTGACGAGGATATTATTTCATATTGTTTGGATCCAGCCTCACTTTTAAGCACACTGGAGGGTTGAATGGAAGCACCAGAAGCCTGGGAAGGCCGTAACCCTCGGAGCCGAGCGGGAGGAAAAGAAGAGGTAAACACAGTTCTCCATGGAAGGAGCAAAACGAAATACAAGAGGAGAAAAGCACCTTTGTTACTGCAGGATGGTGAGAGGACGAGGGGGTAACTTTGACTGAAGCCTGAAAACGTGGTCTGGCAACAGATTCATAATGCGTGTATATGAGCACTGGCCCCGTACTCAAAGGAATAGTTCAGACATTTTGGGAAACATGCATATTAATTTTCTTGCTGAGATTTAGACGAGAAGTTTGACATGACTCTCATGTTTGTTGACCAAAAACAAAACCACACTCGGGAGACAGTTAGCTTAGCTTAGCATAAACACTGGAAACAAGGGGGAACACATAGCCACTCTAAAATCCACAAAATATGTTGGGTTTTCAATCCTGACCAAAACACAAAAGCGTAAAACATCCTGCTGAACTGAAGCAGTCAGAGTCAGCAGCCAACGGCACTATTTGTGATTTCATCTTCAACCTTTCATGTTTTTGGACGTATTAAAGAAATTAGAAAGAAGCTGGGAGTTTTAGAGGTGCTGGTAGGTTGATGTTTTTTACGCTTGGACAAAGCAACGCTAGCTGTTTCCACCTGTTTCCAGTCTTTATGCTAAGCTAAGCCCGCTGGCTAAAGCTCCATATTGACAGTACAGACGTGAGAGGGGTCTTCTCGAATGTAAACGATTCCTTTAACCCTCATCAGCGCTGAAACAATGACGGCTCTGCTTGCTTCTTAAATACAAAAACATGACAACTCGTGATTAAATAATCATCCAGCCTGGAAGATAAAGAAATAGTGACTCCACTGAACAAACCGCTTCGTAGAATATGCTCCTTCAAGATGAATCCTTCAAAGGTGAACTGAGAGCTCCTCAGTGGGATGTTTGGTAAAGGCCAGTTGGGTGAAAGTGTTTCATGTGGCACCGTCCGACAACGTCTTCATGATCACTGACACCGGATGTAAGTTACGTTATGTAAGTGTGAGGAACTAAGGCACCCGTCTGGGGAAAGAAAAGGTGTTTCAAACATCCTCCTATAAGCACGCGTAGTTTCTGGTCCTGGATTAACATCATATATAATATACAGATCCTTACAGTATATCAGGGTTTAACGTATGTTACGGTGTGTAATGCACAGAGACGTTGAATATGAATTCCATCACGTTCCCCTCCGTGACAGTCGGCTGCTGTCTGACGATATCTCGGCTCTGTTTGGAATTGTACAATAAATATACAGTACACCGGATCTGAGCGGGAAAATTGGCAAAAAGTGTTGACACGGAAAAAGTGCACCGAAGCCAAAGGTCTGCCTGCCGATAGCACCATCACACCATCACGGTCGTCCCAAAGACGGGAGCCCGACACTTCCGACTCCCCCCCCCCCCCCCTCCGTCTTCTAGCGAGCAGTCCTCCGCCCGTCTCTGGGGATAGCATCCTCCCCTCCGCCCGTCTCCAGGGGTAGCATCCTCTGCGAGCGACGTGTCCAGCACTTTGGATTCATTAAAAACAACAAACACGAAGGAAGACTAACAATGATGTCGATAATTATTATTATAATAAAAATAACACCAACGAATAATCTTCCAAAGTTCCACTTCACAGAAGTGACAAAATCAGTTTGTGTCAGCGTCGGGGGCTGAGCAGTGGTTTGAGGCTCCACCACGACGGAGGGCCGGAGGGCCGGCCGTGATAAACAGGGGAACCCTTGCGTGCCTTCCACGTGTCCGGAGGTTTCGGGGTTTTCTTTCTCTGCCCTGTTTCTCTTCCTCTCTCCCGTTGCAGCGCTCCATCAGCCTCCCTCCATCTTCTCTCCAGCCGTTGTCTCTGCTTCGCTCTCAGAGGTGTCAGTGTCCCTGGCAGGTCTTGCAGCACATCTGCCTGAAGTACGCACGGCTGCAGAACTTGAACTTCAGCACCAGCGGGCAGTAGGCCACTTTGTTGACATCTTTGCACTCTGGAGACAGAAAACAGATCGTTTTGGGAAAAGAGTGAAGAATTAGAAAAGATGACATTTGTTATGTTGAGATGTCGGCCGTATTGCTCAGAGAATGTTTTTTTTTGCGCTACTGATTTGTCTTTATCTCGTTTTATCTCGGATATATTTATTTAATGTCTTGTTTTTAAATCGTCTTGTCTTTCGTAGTATGTTCGTACGATGCCAATAAACATCCTTATCCTTGTTGTTCGTCATGTTTTCGTTGAGCAACAACTGCATTTCGTTGTGCGACCCTGAGTTGCATAATGACGATAAATTATCCTTGAAAGCTTATAATTAGTCTTTAAGGATTCTGGAAATACCTTCAGAACGGTGCTTTTAAATGAGCTTCTGGGTTATTTTGAAAAATGGGAAGCTGATCGCCGTGACTCCCAGAAGACATGAGAGGAAGAGACGGGGCCAACCTGCTCCCCGAGACCTCAACACACTCAAACTCTGCAGCTATACTTGGACGCAGAGGCTGAAGCTGAGACAGATTCTGGCCCGTTCGCTAACTGGGCTTCCTGCCATCCCTACCATACACACACACACACACACACACACACACACACTGCTTGCTGGATGGCGGACAGGCAGTGCTCTAAATGCCTTATCACGATCAGAGTGTCTTCCCTTATTAGGCTTTGGCCCCTGCCTCCGCAGAGCCAAATGAAACGAGACGTTGCCTCACTGCTCTCCGTAAAGGAACAATTAGCCTCCAGCTAATCCCATTAGCCAGCCTGTAAACGCTGCTCACGTTTTCCATTCAGGCTAATCGAAAGGCCCTTCTCTATGCATCCGAATGGCCATCCATCATGTGTAAGTGTATATGGAGGGTTGCGCTGATTCACTTTGACCAGCGGCCAACCTCACTGGAAAGATTAATGTGGCTGGCAAAGTGTAGAGGAGTGTGTCATCCAAGCGTGTTTAGGTCACAGCAGAACAGTGAGGATGAAGATAGAGACGGCTTATAACCGTCTCAAGAGGCGCTCTGCGTGAAAGCAGCGCGCAGCGCAGCACAGTAGGTATTCACATCTGCCTTAGAGGAGCTGCAGGTTTCAAGAGAAACCTGCGTGCGTCTGGCGACCACAAGAAGAAACTCGTGAAGGGAATTTCTTTTCTTTCACATTTTCCAGCGCTGTCCTCGTCTTACCGTCGCCGTTTGCGATGGGGGTGGCGTCGCACTTGCTCTCGCACTGCTGCATGGTGGTGGGTCGGAGGGACTCGGTGCAGTCGTTAGACGGCTGCCCGGTGTACGACAGACACTGCACCGTCCTCATCTGCTGGCCGAGGCCGCACTGGGCCGAACACTGCAACAGAGAACACAACACACGTATGGGCTCTGCACGGGACGGCTGTAGCCGGCGGAGGCTGAAATGCAACGAGGTAAATGAGGACCGTCTTTCCCTCCGTGACCCTGAGTGCTCCAAGATTTCACTCCCTCATGCACGCAGATGCTCAGTAATGCCTGCACACAAACACACACACACACACTCTCTCTCTGCATGACTTGATCCAATCAACCAATCATCAGGGCACGCAGGCAGCGAGCAGACGGAGTCACCTTCCCTTCTCTCATTCAGCTGACTGCAGTCGGTGACTGAGTTTGTGAACCCGGAGTAACCGAGTTCAACTGTTGCTCGCGATGTTTTTCTCATGTGTGCGTGTCAGGGGACTGAGACGCAAACAGAGCAGGAGACGAGGACGAGCAGGATTACTTTATGCAAAAACAGAAGCATGTTTTAAAGTTTGTTTTCTTAGTTGTGAACGTCTACAATCTTCTGGGATTCCTCAGTACTGCCGTCATATTTAGAATTGATGGGACATTGGAGTGTTGAATGTTGATGTGTTGTAATGAAAACAACCTCAGCGATGCCTCCTTTTGCATTAATGAAAAATGACTGTTTGATGGACTCGCCTGGAACAGAACGGAGGGAGAAAAAGGTTCTGGTACTGAACCCAACTTGTGCACCTGACTTCTATAAAGGTGTTATTTATAATAAAACACTGAGGCTGGTTCTATGATTGGCCGTTAAACTCCTTTGGCAGTAAAACTACAAAAACAAATGCAGCAGATGCAAACACACCTTTGGCCGCAAATGCATCGTCATGATTACACTTCGGGAGAAACAACCCACCTGTCAGCCATCACTGTGTGTGTGTGTGTGTGTGTGTGTGTGTGTGTGTGTGTGTGTGTGTGTGTGTGCGTGCGAGCGGCTTTCTGTCACCTTCAATGATCCTCTCTGGCTGCCTCAGATCAGTGAGCCCTCATGTCATCCCTTCACAATTAGAGTCTTTATTAGGACTCGCTGCCGGCCATGACAGATGGCGTACGTCAATGCTGCGACTTAAGTGGGATTTGAACCGGTGACCTTTTGGCCATGAGAGACCAGGAGCTCGGTAGCTGGCAACAATCTCCCCTTTCCGACGCTTTAAAGGGACCGGAGCAGCGAGGGTGAAGCTTGTAATTACAGCCCAAAAAAAGGGGAGAGGGTTGTACACCCACACACACACACACACACACATCTGCAATGAATGTGAAAGTGCTGTGTAAGAGCAGACTCCAGCTGCTGCTCCACGAGGTCTTAACCTCGGCTGGGCTCTTTGATGGAGCGCTCTGAGGTTATCAGTGAGCTCTGCTTTGTGTTCCACTCTCATTGGCTCTGATCGAATTGTAAAAGTGTGTTATTGACGTCTGCCGCCGCACATGTGGCCGTTACGAGGAGAAGCCAAGGGAGAGCCGTGACCTGGACTGCCCGACTCTTAACCTTTGACCTCCGACCTGAACGGCACAGTGCTCAAACCGTGACATCACCTCCGCCTCCAGAGAGTGACCGTCTCCTAAACATCCGAGCAGGCTGTTTAAAATCCCGCTTTTTGCTTTTACCGAATTGCCGACAAATCCTGCAGAACAACGCGCGCTGCTTTCTGTGACGCACGTTTCTTTGGCGTCCCCTCACCGGCATGAGTCAGCTGAGTGTTCTAAAGAGTTCTGCAGCTTCGCTGAGCGCACTAAGTCGTGTCAGGGTGAGTCCAAGAATGCTACTCCTTGGCCTTCCCTCTAAATCGTGTTCCTGGAAGAGATAGAGGGGCCTGGACCGAGGCAGAGATAAACTTCAAACAGCCCGGAGGATATTCCTGACGCTGATCACCAACTCCAGGCCTGCTGGAGCACTCGGACTCGCACACACAGACAACCTCTACGCAGACACACACACACACACACGTCACAGGCCTGCTTAGTGTGTCATCCAGGTGTAAATTATATTAACCATTCACCAACACATGGAATCTGTCTGAGCATCTTTTGTCTTTTAAACATCCAGGCTATCATTTTAAAGGATTAACCAGCGTACTGCAGTTTGAGAAGCTCTCTAGAATCATGCTTAAAGGAACAGTTCCACTTCCTTCTTCTTACCTGTGGTGCTGTTTATCTGTCTGGACTCTGTTGGTGTGAAGTCTGCCTTCTCTCCAATATAATGGAACTGGACGGCATTCGGCTTGTGACGCTCAAAGCGCATAAAAAAGTACATTTCTCTTTCCTGAAATCCTGACCCGGTTACTCGAGATCTTGAAAAACCCGGTTACGGTTTCTGGAAAGAGACGTTGCTGTTGAGTTCTTCAGGTGGGATTTTTTTGCCGCTTTGATCATCACAAGCCGAGTGTCAACTAGTCCCAATATATTGGAGGGGAAGGCAGAGATCACGAGGTAACTCACACCGAAACAATCTAGATTGATGAACATATTTTGGGGTGAACTGTCCCTTTAAGTGAGACAACGCGACGTGAAGGAGCCTCGTCCTACCTGTCCCCATTCACCAGGGATCCAGCGAGGAGGTGGACAGCGTCCTAAGCTGCAGCGGATTCGGACCGGAGGCTTGTTGTGGCTCGGGCAGTGGGCGGGCGGGAAGGTCTTGGTGAGGTCGCTGCTCTTGCACAAGGCGATGCGGTGCTTGAAGCCGGGCCCACATTTAGGTGTGCACTGCAGACGGAGGAGGAGAAGGTGCGAGAAGGAACTCACCTCGACAGGCCCCGATGAGCCAAAAGATAGTGTGAGAATAATATCATACCTCCGACCAATCCAGAGTGACCCACTTCGGCGGGCAGGACTGGTTGTTGCAGGACTCCCGTTCGATGGGTCGGTGGGTCAGACAGTGGGCGTCCTCCAGCGTCTCCTCCTCGGCGGGGCCGATCTTCCTGATGCACAGGACGGTCCTGGTCCTCATCCCGCCGTCACACGTCTTCCCACATTCCGACCAGTCGCCAATGAACCACCTGGAGGAGACAGACGGAAGAGTTGGAGCAGAAGAAACGAACCCTGAACTCAGAGAAGACGAGGTTTACTACCCATGGATCTAATGACACATGTTTTAATGGGTGGCAGCCTTTTAACACATGCTTGGTCAACCAGTTGTGAACGTATTTATCTTTTATTTATCTGTCAAAATGGGACTTCTTATCATTCCTTGGTTATTATTGTCTTATATTTTATTTATTTACTGTGAATTTAATTAATACATTTTATCCCATTGACTGTTTTTGCAAATAGAGATTTAGTTGATGATGATATTATATCTAATGTGTAGTGAAAAGCATACGGAGAATCTGTTCAAACCAAACAAAAGAACCAAAACTACCAGCGTGTGTTGCGCTCCCTGTGGTTACTTCATTACCAGCAGGCTTTGATCATGTCAGAGTGTAAAATCACATTACGTTCTGGACTGGCTGACTTCATTAAAGTGGGATTACCAAAACAACAGAGTCAAAACTCCACGGACCAAACACATCCAGAACCAAAACGTGTCAAATGAATAATGATGTTTACTTCTTCTTCGAGCAGACAGTTCCTGATTTAACGGGGACACATCATGAAAAAGTGCTTGTGCTCATCCAGTTATGTGTCTGTAGATCCACCAACTAACCACAGCGACATAAGACATCCTGGTCAGGAAACATGTGTTTCAATCAGATTCGACTCCCCTTCCCACTTTCTTGCTGAGAGTTAGATGAGAAGACCACTCTCATGTCTGTGCTTTCAGTATCGAGCAGGAGCCGGGATACAGTTAGCGTAGCTTAGCATAAAGACTGGAAGCAGGGGGAAACAGCTAGCCTTGATCCCTCCAAAGTTCAAACAAGGACCCACCTAGCAGCCCCTCTGAAGCTCACAAACACATTGTTCCTCATTAGTTCAATCTGTACACAAACAACCATAACAGCCATTAAAACCTGATGATGGAGATGATGCCGATAAACTGAAAGGTAACCGGCATGTTTGCCAAGCAATGCCGCTGAGTTTTGGTCTCCGGGAAAGTCTTATTCAACCCTCTGTCAACAGACTTCAGAATCAAAATCATAAAACTGCCCAGACAACAGCCCTCCAAACACATCCAGCGCTGAGATATTACATCATCTGAAGGAATGTATACAGAATTAACGACGTGTTCAAACATCTGTGCTAGCTTTCATTACTGGAGCCCATAAAACCCGCGGCTATTCTAAAACAATTGTGTTTACGCCGTCTCCTCCGGTCGGCCTTTCCTGAGGCTGCAGAGCCGGGCGTCTGCCTCCCGAACACACACAAACAGTGTGCACTGTAACTCAATACACACACACACACACACACATGCAACAGCCTTCAAGTACTATGAAAATAAATGAGATAGCACATGTCTGTGTCCATTGAATACAGATGTGAATATAAGTGAAGTCTAAATGTATGGATGCATATGACCACTTATACAATAGATTTAAGACACTATCAGTTTCTCTCTTCAGACAGTCTGAAACTAATCAACCCGATGCATTTAATCCCTCTTTTTCCAGAGTCTGGCTTCATGCTTCCAGCTACAGTTTTGGGGGTTTGCAGACATTTGGCCACCAAACATGAGTTCATATTCCACCTGTATACGCGCACGTTGCCCCTCGAGGGTCGGCAACGAGGCCAAAACAATCAAACACAGGTGGTCACTTTTTAGGGCTCCAATACTGAAAATAGTTAACATATGAAGTTATAAATCACGGCCATTTTATTTTTATTTTTCTGTTCCAAACACATTTTTACAAAGTAGGGCTCATTGAAGGCGAACTAATATCCCGAGTCAGTCTCATTTTTATGGAGGGTTTTTATCTTTGAATGCAGGAACTTAAAGCAATATTTTTACATGAACAAAGGATCGAATGTCTATGTGTAATGCACGAGGTTCAGCAAACCTACGGGGAATTATCACCGACACAGTTCTCCTCAGCCTTACGCAGCATTTCAGCGTCTCTCAGCCAATTATTTTGGTTTATTTTTGGTTCAGTCTCACTGTTGTTCATCAGCGTTGTTTCCAAATACGGCAAAGACAAAAGAAAAAGACCCCAAACAGGCGATGACGTCAGAGACTAGCCGGTGAACACAGCGGAGCATTTAGCAGCGAAAAGAGAGAAACGTTTCCCTCCGGAGGTGGTGGAGACCAAACCCGGAGCTAAAAGAGAGAGAACATTGGCCTCACAGTCATCAGGTGGACACAAACACCACTGAATGACGTCGTTGCTCTGAATCTGTTCATGATGATCAATGAGGAAAAATACTTCCAAGACATGCTCCTCCCATTGTGCAACTCAATGGCAACGTGTAGATCGGCAACTGATTGCTAACACGCTTACCTCAAAAGTTGATAACATGTCAGTGTTGTGTTAGTAGTCCTGAACTAAGGTGAAAGTTAGCTGCAGAGCAGGAAAAAACGTGACGAATTAACAATATAATTGATGGTAATTGTCAAAATCAATTAATCATTGAAGTCATTTATCAAGTGAAAAGACTCAAATATCCGTGTATTTCATGTTGTTGTCAAGTGAATCTATTCAGGTACATTTAACAGACCGATCAATGAATCAGATGACAATGGAAACAACCACGACTCAGCGTTACGTACTCTGGAGGACACGGCTCTGTGTTGCAGTCTCTCGGGTTCTCTGGAGGTTTGCTGTCCGGGTCACAGTAGTTGTTCTGGACCACCGAGTTGTCATCCAGCCTCCGACACACCACCTCCTGCTTCTGGGAGCCTAACAGTGGGGGGG
Source organism: Melanostigma gelatinosum (assembly GCF_949748355.1). Taxonomy (NCBI): domain Eukaryota; kingdom Metazoa; phylum Chordata; class Actinopteri; order Perciformes; family Zoarcidae; genus Melanostigma; species Melanostigma gelatinosum. The sequence continues at coordinate 2,279,081 of NC_136651.1, read as the reverse complement.
GGGGGAGGACGGATCAATAAGGCAGCACTGAGCTCAGCTGGTCTAACCCCCCCCCCCCCCCCTTCAGAAACATGTCGTCTCGTGTCGAGCGGAGATGGTATCGCTTTCAGTCTGTAGTAAATCCAGACATGTAAATTCCTGATTCTTTGCAGGATATCTTGGCAAATCACTTTTACAGAGCAGAGAGCTCTTTACTTTGGCTTCTGATGGAGAGAGTGAGGGCTACCGTATCGGTGTCACACCTCCCACTGTGTGTGTGTGTGTGTGTGTGTGAGAGCGTGCATGTGTTTTCTGTGTGTGTGTGTGTGTGCATGTGTGTGTGCCATACCAACTCAGAAATGGTCCGTTTGGGCCCTCATGGGACGTAACCCACAGCAGACTTGTCTGGCAGATGTAATGAGATATGGATGTGTGTGTGTGTGTGTGTGTGTGTGTGTGTGTGTGTGTGTGTGTGTGTTTGTGTGTGTGTGTGTGTGTGTGTGTAGAGTATAGAAAATCTACCCATCTGTGCGTGAAGTGAAATACAGTTTGGAGGAAGCATGGGGTAGAAGGGAGTTTTGGTTGTAAGGCTGTCAAAAGATGTTTTTCATCGGTTTTATTACGGGAGTGATATATTAAGCAAACGCAGCACGATTAGCTGAGCGGGCTGTAGAGAAAAATGAGATCAACAATGCAAAGGCATGTTTACAACACGGGGGGGAAGGTGTGTGCGCCCCCCTTTCTGAGGAACAGCTTCAAACTGCGAACTTGGAGATCCTTCCTCAGAAAAACCCACATGCTTATTCAGTCATGCTTTTACTAAATATTACAAACCCGTCCAGGCCACACTTGACGACTGGGAAGGAATACTATTTATTGTTACATGAAACCCATTGCTTTTGGGCTAAAAGGTTTGCTTTAGTCATTCTTGAGGCCACGGTCAACATTTCACTGCGGTTTCAGACTCTGAATGTTTGACTTTGTAGGACAAGCGCTGTGGAAGAGCGGCCGTATCCGTGTGCAGCGCTGGTGAACCAGAAGCTATGCAGCGCAGCTCATTCACAGAAATTACGGCATATTCATTACTCCGGCCAAACTATGGAAAATATACAGATTGAATTTATTAGAGCGCTGAATCTCCTGCTACAAAGTAATGATTTTGGAAAGCAAACGCAAATTATGATACTGGGTTTCCACACACTGCTCCTCGGCATTTGTGTAATTACTGGTTGGGGAAGATTTACAGAATGGGACACACACACACACACACACACACACACAAGATATGAAGTATTTGAGAAGGTTAGAAATATGCAAGAAGAATTTAAACACCCGCAGCGTGTTATGCTGTTCAACACCAAAATGCTTGGAGGGCTCTTTTTGCAGAAGACAACTGGCGACTGGAGCTCAGCAGAAGGTCGACGCGGTGTTCTTCTCTCTCAGGAAAATAAACTTTAACAGTAAGAAACGTGTGCAGCAGTTTAGTTTACGCACAATAGAAGACGCTCTGCACTGTATGTGATACGGCTAAACGATCAGATGTTTGAGATGGATTGAAAAATGAATCGCAAACCATGAAACACAAGAAGAAATGCAGAAATGTGAGTGTTTGTGCGTGGAAGTGAATTCAAATTAATAAAAGTAAGTGACTGCATTTGAGATCTTTTGTAAAGTGAGCTCACGATTGTAGAGGAGTCTTTCCCTTCACCTGTTTTTCAGCTGGACACCCTGAGGTTCTTCACTACAGGTTCCACATTGGAAAGATTATCTCCCGCTATGTTTCCGTGACCATCAACAGTCCAGAGAGAAGAGAGAAGAGGAGAGTTCCTCGCTTCCAGTGCAGACTTACCTCCAGCGCAGGTAGCTGAGCATTCGGACCAGGGCAGGTGGTGCCAGGAGAAGCCCACCTCGTTGTCCCCGCTCCCCGTGCGCTGGATGGGCACGTTGAACTTGTAGCGTATTCCCAGGTTCTGCTCCTGAAGGAGGACCTGTGGAGGGAGCAGCAAAGAGACGGAGTAGGAATAAGAAGGTTTGAAACAAACTGAAAACAGTCAGGTGATCATTATGTGAGGGTTTGCTATCGACAAGCCACCCCTTTCACGTTACACACAGTAAAAAAAGACGATAGCAGCTTTAAGTGCAGTTGTTTGTGCATCAGTGAGGCTCTCTGGATTTATATTCGTCTGCTGGATGCAGATGGAGACTGAGGGAGTCGCGCTTTGCAAGCCGCAAAGAAATGGCTGGTGGTCGAGTGGCCAGTTGCTTGTCTATTCCAGTGGTGCTGTGTGGTCTGGTATTTTCAGCATTCATGTCGAGGCAGAAACCACCGAGTATTACGACAGAACATCAGTTGGCTCACGCTAACACACGAACATGCAGAGAAACTTGTCCTGGAACCTTTTTAAAGATGTGTTTAACATGCACGAACAAACTCCGAAACACAGATGCTCTCCAGATCAAGTGAAACATTGTTGTTTTTTTAATGTCCACATATAAATAACTTTTAACCCCAAACCGCTAGCAGACGGTCACCTCAGGTTAACAGCCAGATGTTGAAGTGGACTCAGACCAACTGCGCCCTAACATGGACAGGACGACCTACAGAGTTATTTTGAGTGTCCAAGTTCCAGGAAATTAAAGTCCCACTTATGTTCTGTATGCCACGACAAACTGACCAAAGTCTCAACAATTCAACCTATGTTATAAAATTTTATAAGAACAACAACGTGAAAACGATTTGAAAGGTGTCTCTCGTAGTGGTGAGACAGATGTTTCCCTCAGGAGTCGGTGGAGACCAGAAACAGAGCTAAGAGAGAGAACACAGGACTTACATTCAATGCTGTGACTGCTCGATGTGCAAACAAGCGACTCTTTACGAACAAGTTTGTTCTATTAACCTAAAATGTGATGATATGTAACCATTGCTGGGGCCAAAGAAATATGAGGTATTGCAGATTTAAATTGTCCAGGAGACTCCAGTGTTTCTAAGTTGCTCCCACGGTGTGCAGCCTTTGACACATGCAATGGTGTTTGTGCATGATGTACAACAACATATGATTCATTACCATGACAACAACATATGATTCATTACCATGACAATCAGGGTTTCAGTGGTAGCTCCCAGCGCCTCTAAAGACTCCGGCTCATCGGAGGGTCTCTTGTAGTGGAAGGCCGTCCCTGCGATGTCAAACCTCCTGGGCCAGTCGATGGTCCACGCTCCGTTGATGTAATAATCATCCACTTCAGATTTCAGCGCTAGGTAGTCACAGAACGAGACGTACTTTCACAAAGCTGAAGCAGACAGTAAACAGTAGCCCAGACAACAGGTGGAGACAATCATTTGCTGTGATGTCATTGCCAACGTTCATCATCATCATTGTCAGCCTCTCTGATGTCAGCTTTCTGAGCAGAGACACACACACACACACACACACACACACGCTGTAAACGCTGACTTTCACGTGCACCGACATGTACATACGTCTAATTTAGGAAGAGAGAGAAAACACACTTCAGGTGAAAGCTTAGACGAATCTCATGAATACCACTCTGTCTGGTTGTCAAAACAAAAGTTGGTCTCCAAGCACAACAGATCTGAAAATGTCCACTTTCTCTGCCTGGAAATGAGGCCAAAACTCAAGAGAAACGATCCAACCGCTCGCTATTCTGTCTCTCTGGCTCTGGTTCTGCAGACTCCCCCCTCTCTTCCCTCCCTCAAACAATAGTTTATTCCTCTTTAGAATATCACAATCCCCTTCTCAATAAATCCATTTTTTAGCACATCTGGCACTGATTGTGAGCATTGTGATTTTGTGCGTTGCAGTTTACACAAGTCTCCACAGGCATGCCGGTCTCTATTTTTATATTGTCTCACTCGGTCTGTGCTTTAATAAAACATTCTGACGAAAAAAAAGCAAACGTTGCTGACCTAAATAGCACGGACTCAGACAATGCTGCAAAAGAAAGATATTATCTTTATCACCGGGGTCACAGATGAAATTCATAACAAAGTTACAGATTGCTTGGAAGAGACAATCTAGTCCGACACATTCGCCAAAATGGCACTCTTTAAACTTTGATATATAGACATCATATATATCTATAAATCTGATATAAATCTATAAATCTATAAATCTGATGCAGCTCTCCGGTGCAAAGTGTAACTTAAGCCCTCCATCAACACCATCCGCTATGAATTCAACACGCTGTCACGTGTCTTTCTCTTGTTCATGAAAAGACACAGAACCGGCTTAATTGAATCGGTCGTTTGGTTGTTTTGGGTCCGACGCTGCCGGTGTTGCAAATATTTTTTTGTTTAGTCTGGAACGTAGCGGAAGAGTCTGGTGCCAAGAGGGCCATCGCATGTGTTAAGATTCAGGGAGGTTTCGACAGACTCTGTTTTTACGGCTTTACATTCGGCAACAGGAGATTTAACGATGGCATCTTCTAATTCGCTTTTTTTTAACAGAGAAGCATGGAAATGTGGTTGACAGAGAACCCAACAGATAACATGAAACAGCTCGATGTCGCAAATTGACATTCACCACACTGTAGTGAAATACAGGGTTTACCGAGATTGATGGATTGATAGTGAAACAAGACGAGAGCGTCTACAGCCTCTGGGAGGCTGAACTCAGCACAGTGGTGCTTTGAGCTACAGGCATGTAATGTTTACCATGACCATGCAGCTGTCATTAGTTGTGCAGGTATTTGGTCGTAAACTGAAGTAGATAATTCATCCTGAGGGGGACATGAATGTCTGAACCAAATTTGATGGAAATCCATCCAATAGTTGTCAAGACATTTCACTTAAAACCACAAACATCCACCTAAGGGGGGCACTATTGGGAACCTAAAATCAGTGAGCTTCATCCTCTGGCGACCATGAACGTCTCTAACAAATTCCATGGCAATCCAGCTAATAACAGTTGAAATATTTAACTTAAAACCACAAACGTTGACCTTATGTTGGCGCTGAAGGGAATGCCATGGGATCAACAAAGTCAGTGTGATTAATCATCTGGGGAACACGAATGTCTGGACAAAACTGTGTACCAATCCATCGAGTAGACGTCGAGATTCTTACATGGATAACTGTTGTTTTTGCCCTGCAGATGGAGCTAGAAAAAATGCAAGGGGATCTAAATATTGCCATCCATCTGATAGTTGTTGCGTAAAACCATAAATGTCAACTTTGTGTTGGTCGTGCCAGAGGGAACATCAGGGGATCACCAAAGTCAGTGAGCTTAATCATCTGGGGAACACGCATGTCTGAATGAAATTATGTCCCAATCCATCTGGTGGATATTGAGATATTTACGTGGAGACCTATTATCTTTGCCCTGCCGATTGTGGTAGAGGAAATGCCAGGTGATCCCCAAAGTCTCTAGGATTCATCATCAGGGGAACATGAATATATGGACCAGATATAATGGCCTTTCATCTGACAGTTGTTGAGGTATTTCACTAAAAAACAAAAATGTCAACCTCGTGGTAGCACTAGAGAGAGTTGCAGTGGATTGCCAAAGTCATTGAGCTTCATCCTCTGAGGACCATGAATGTCTCTACAAAATTGTGTGCCAATCCATCAAGTACATGTGGAGATATTTCACTGGATAACTATTATTTTGGCCTTGCCGATGGTGCTCGAGGAAATGCCAGGGGATCCCAAAAATCATGAGGATTCATCATCTGGAGAACATGAAAAAACTGCACCAAATGTCATGGCAATCCATCTGATAGCTGTTGGGTTATTTCACTAAAAAACATAAATATCAACCTCATGGTGGCACTAGAGGGAATGTCAGACATTCACCAAACTCAGTGAGCTTCATCCTCAGGGGACCTTGAAGGTTTGTACCAGAATTAATGGCAATCCATCAAATAGTCGCTGAGATATTACAGCCCGGAAGACTGACAATACCATCCATGAAGCTCGTAAAAGCTCATATTAGTAACTCTGAATGTGACTTTAACTCACCGATGTAATTCTTCGACATGGCAACTTCTTTGATCTCGATGTGAACGGATCCTTTTGGGATCTGAACCACCTCCATGTAGCCTGCAAGTACAAGTACGGGGATCGTTAAGGTGGACATTTCTCCCACTCAAACTCGAAGGGAGTACATATAGAATACATTCCAAATCACCCAAAAAGGACAACGCAGGAGGACAAAACAATCCCCTCCTTTTTTTACAGTCATACACACACACACATGGACACACAGTATTTTTAGATGGTTTACTAGCCATACCATAGAAGGAGAAATATGTTTTCTCTCTCTGGAACTCTCGATAGACAACCTCAGGCTAAAGCCAACACCAAGTCCCGATCTCTACTCCTGATTTCTGCACTCCGTGATGTAATTAATGGGACGAAATATCATGCTGTGATCTATATTCTGACAGCATAATTCTAAATAGTCCGAAACATAACGGTCGGTGGGTAAAAAAGACCAAAAATAGGGCACATTTCCATGAAAGATTATCTTCCTGGCTTCATGGATGTTTGAGACAAAAAGCTGCTTTGCCAAAAGGGCGACGACGAGTTACTTTGTTTGACTCACAATCTTCTCCGGTGACTCAATGAAAGCTCAATAAACAAATGGAGATCCGCAGTCACAGAACGCTGCGTTTACCTCCTCTGGGTAGAGACTCGTTGAAGAGTCCTTCTGTCGCCTCGCAGGTGCTGCCGTCGCCTCCACACACACGGCATCGGTCCTCTTTAGCATCGGAGCTCAGGATGTTGTCACAGCCCACATGCTTTGAAGTCAGAGACAGAGAGAAGGTTTCAATTTAAAGAGTGGAAAACTTTGAGTCATTACTTTTAATTAAAACTTTAATTTTGTTTATTTAGTCTTAGTCCCATGTCAAATGTCCGCTTTCATGAGATTATATTGAATGTTTCAGTTCGTCTGTTCTCGTCAAAACATTTATTTTATCGAGAAATTTAGATTTTCACTATTTTCTAACAATTGATGGATTGAACAATTCATCTAGAAAATGATCTGCAGGCTAGTTGATAATAAGCAGAGCATGAATGTCAGAGATTAGCAGCGATGCTGTGTGACAGTAAAACAGGGAGGATTACTGCTCCTCTCCTCCTTTGGATCTCCCACTTCTTTATCCTCTCTTACCACCATCCTTCCTCTCGCTCTTTCATAATCTCCGGCCGTATCTCCAGCACCTGTAAACGGCATCGCAGCGCTGAGAGTTTCTGAAAGCTTTCCAAGCAGACAGCGTTGTGGAGATTTATCACCCGGAGAGCCGGCGGCCTCTGAGATATAACGAGGCGCTGGATCCAGTGTGGAAATAAAGCTGCTATGCTCCTTGTGGTGGGGAATATTCCACCTCTTACAATCCTCTGACCCATTAAAACACGCTCCATGTTGTGTTTTTACATTAAAATCGAAGTAATGTTGTTGGCACAGACGCTGCATTTTCACGCCAAATCGCACGGTCGGGTGTAAATCAAAGCAAATACTCAGAGCGAGGAACCAAGAAGTTATTTCAGCTGCATCTCAGAAAAACGCACCTCATCTCCACACAAACCGGACAACATGATTTATGCTCGTGGAAACAAAGATGGCACCGACTGCCAACTCCTTTCAATACAATGTTATTAAATCAGCCTTTTTAAACATATATGTATGTAAATACATATATATTTATATAATCATTATTCAATCACAACAATGATTTTTGTGTTTGTTTTGTCACAAAAGAATTCTTGCCGTGGCTGCAGAGCCCTGATAAGAGTCAGAGCCGGTCCTTCCAGCTCAATAAGCCACAAACAGAAACTCAACGGTTCGATTGTTCCTCACTGGAGAATCGGCTTTTTTGGTGCTTTGGCAGTCGCGTTCACGCAATCAGCAATCTGGTAAACTTGTGCGGTCAACTGGCACTGCAGCTGAGGAAACTCTCCGCTCAGATAATGTTCAGCTGACATGTCACTCTCGCTGTAATTTGACAAACTATCAGAGGTTAGCAGTCACCAACGATCACAAGAGCCCGCTGAGGATGAAGGCATCGTGCGGTGGGTCACTTTATGTCTTCAGGGCAGGAGACGCTTGGTGCTTTTATTGCCTCTGACATTCTTTTCACAAGTCAAACAATCAACAGTAAACCTGGATTTAGTATGGCACAGTGGCAGTTAGTGCATCTACATGTCATTTCATGTTCTGTAAATTTCCCTGACTGGAAACAAGATCGATCGAATATTCACAACAGGACACAAGTCATTCCTTCAGTAGAGCTTTTCTTTACATTTATAATTATTGAGTATATCACTGAAACGATCAACCCCTCAACTTCCTCGTGCTCATCATGTGACCTGGTTGTGGAACTTTTGGTCACATGATAACAGGTGCCAATTTTCAATCATGTTTGAAGCCGAATCATCATTGAGATGAACTACGGTTTATTACAGTGAAACCTATATTTCTGGAGCTCCAGCCTCCACTGCTATGAACACGAAGGAAAACTCCGGTCAATTATGATGTGGCTTTCATTGTTTAAGCATGAACACGTGAGTTTGTCTGACAGGACGCTGCCCCCTTACCTTGCACTCGCCATTGATGCAGATGTCCAGAGAGTCGGCCTGACATCGGGTGCCATCTATGACGGCAGGAGAGCGCTCTGTGTAGAAGTTGTAGCCCTCTGCCAGGCAGTTCAGCGCGCAGGGCTTAACACCACCTGGTTACACACACACACACACACACACACACACACGCGCGGGGTTATCTCCATGACCTGAATGCTAATCGCACAACTCAGAGATGTTGAAGCCAGCTCGGGGATCTCCTCTCCGCTTTATTGACAATAATAATCGTGTTGAGGAAAGTCAGCGTTGCTTCAGATCTAAACACCTCCCGAGCCGCACGTCACTGTAACGCTGACGGAGACGGCGCCCGCTGCCAACAACAACCCGGCTGACACGGACGCGCAGGTTATCTGCTGTTTACACGTGGAGGCTGGCAGCTCACAGAGCGCTGCGAGTCAGGAGGTGATGGATTAGACTAAACAGACCCCTTGTGATAAAAGAGATCCAACTTAAGCTGAAAGAAAATAAAAGCCGTGTTTACATGCTTCGAACTTTTATCACTTTTTCATGTGCTTTTTTTTTTCTTGAGTGAAGTGGATATTTTCCATGACCTGCAGACGTCGGAGAGAATTTGTTGGGAGACTGACACAAAGCATGTACTGCTGAACTCCCGCCAAGAGACTCTTGACATGAAGTGCGTCAGGACGTTTGTCAAAAATGTGAAAATCTCCCGGCGTGGAGCGATCCAGGAGACCAGCGAGGGTCTCCGAACGCAGCACAGCGTGCGGGAATCTGAAGGATTCTGTTCCCATCAAAGAGGCCGTCCCACTGTTGGTGTTAACTGGTACACAAGACAGACACTTGTGACGCAAAGAGGAACATTTTTACAGCTCAGCATTGAGAGGAGATTAGATGTGTGAAAGATTCTGCAGCCAGCTGCATCAAATAAACGTCACGTAAATGTTTACGCATCACTATAGTCCTGATCCTCTATGAACCAGTCTCAGTGTAGTCCTGATCCTCTATGAACCAGTCTCAGTGTAGTCCTGATCCTCTATGAACCAGTCTCAGTGTAGTCCTGATCCTCTATATGAACCAGTCTCAGTGTAGTCCTGATCCTCTATATAAACCAGTCTCAGTGTAGTCCTGATCCTCTATATAAACCAGTCTCAGTGTAGTCCTGATCCTCTATGAACCAGTCTCAGTGTAGTCCTGATCCTCTATGAACCAGTCTCAGTGTAGTCCTGATCCTCTATGAACCAGTCTCAGTGTAGTCCTGATCCTCTATATGAACCAGTCTCAGTGTAGTCCTGATCCTCTATATAAACCAGTCTCAGTGTAGTCCTGATCCTCTATATAAACCAGTCTCAGTGTAGTCCTGATCCTCTATGAACCAGTCTCAGTGTAGTCCTGATCCTCTATGAACCAGTCTCAGTGTAGTCCTGATCCTCTATGAACCAGTCTCAGTGTAGTCCTGATCCTCTCTACGAACCAGTCTCAGTGTAGTCCTGATCCTCTATGAACCAGTCTCAGTGTAGTCCTGATCCTCTATGAACCAGTCTCAGTGTAGTCCTGATCCTCTATATGAACCAGTCTCAGTGTAGTCCTGATCCTCTATATGAACCAGTCTCAGTGTAGTCCTGATCCTCTATATGAACCAGTCTCAGTGTAGTCCTGATCCTCTATGAACCAGTCTCAGTGTAGTCCTGATCCTCTATATGAACCAGTCTCAGTGTAGTCCTGATCCTCTATATGAACCAGTCTCAGTGTAGTCCTGATCCTCTATGAACCAGTCTCAGTGTAGTCCTGATCCTCTATGAACCAGTCTCAGTGTAGTCCTGATCCTCTATATGAACCAGTCTCAGTGTAGTCCTGATCCTCTATATGAACCAGTCTCAGTGTAGTCCTGATCCTCTATATGAACCAGTCTCAGTGTAGTCCTGATCCTCTATATGAACCAGTCTCAGTGTAGTCCTGATCCTCTATATGAACCAGTCTCATCAGTCTCATCAGTCTCAGCCGAGTCTTCTGGGGCTTTAAAGGATTTACGAACAGCTGGTGCAACCCGGTCCTGAACTCACCGCCGGTGTACGGCTTCCAGTTGTAGTACTTCCCACGGAAAGGCATGCTGTCGAAGTCGGCGCACTGCTTCTCTCGGAAATCACGAGATCCTGCGGGACAGGCCTAAAAAATAGATAAAAGAGAAAACATTTTAAGAATTAGAGTGTCAAGTAGACTGCTCACCATTTTATTCATCTCCACACAACATGAGCATCGATGAAAAGACGCTTCAGTCCACCGACAGCAGACGAGATGCAAACACCGACTGAGAAAATGGATCAAATGTTTGTTGTTCTTCTGGTTGCATATTTCCCAATCACTGATAATGTTTGAGACGTCATGGAGCCTGGAGGCTGTTTTCTTTTGTTGTTATTGACATCAAAATATTTTCCAATAAGTGTTAAAGACTGTTGTGGAGTAAAGCAATAACAGACTTTTCTAATCAATTCCCGATTAAACCGCCAACGTCACCGAGCAATGATTATGTAACTTCGGGAAAAAAGAAAGAAATAAACTTGATGTTCACTGTGATGGATTACACAAAGCAAAGTTTTAAGAGTCTGCCAACTGATTTTCATGTCATAAGAAAAATGAATGGCAAGCGATGCATAACTGGAACAAAAACACCCATAAATCCAGAAATCTGTTGCATGCGTTCAAAAAAACGTCAGAAAGAAAAGTGCATGATTTGTAGTGAAGGAGCTAAAACGCCTTAAAGATCCAAAGATGCAGCCTAGTTAGTTCTTACCATTTGTGAATTACTCTTGGATGTTTTTATTTGCATAGTCAGCATCATTATTACCAGCTGGACAAAGTCTGCATGAGACGTCCCATTTGATCTTCGGACATTAAAACAGACGAGCCCGCTGGATCTCCTGGTTGAGAACAGTGTGTTCTGCATTTGCAGGGTTTTTGCTTTGTTTTGGTGAGTTGATGTTGCTCCAGTAAAAAAGAAAAAACTTTATTGGTGTGAAAAGGTCCTCAGAAACCCCCAAACACTCTCTCCCGGGACAAATAAAAGCTCTCGGGTCAGAGCTGTATTTCACATGCTGAACGCGTTCCACTTTTATGAGCGCTCGAGTGTTTTCTCCAACGTGCCAGCGTTAAACTCGCACATCAAACATGCAGATCGAGTCCGAAGAGGCAGGAAGTGTGTGTTGAAAAGACAACACGTGGCCCAAATGAGATTTACATGTTCGAACACGTGTTGGAAACAGAGGAAAGAAGTTCAAAGATCACATCAGTCCAGCTGCCAGTAAGTATCATCGATTTACCTGCTGCTCGTGTTCCGATTTATCGCTCTGTCCGTAAAATGTCAGAAAACCCCAAAAAAAGTTGATGTGTATGTCACAGGGACCTCGATGTGTCTTGAGAGAGGTCCCTCTGACCAAAACGTCGACTCTTGTTTGAATAAATCAGTGCAGAGGTGTGTGGAGGAGTTGACTCTTTTCTTTGGAACTGGATCTTCTTCTGTGGTGCGCGTGTTGCTTAGCTTCTAACAATCACCGCAGAGCCCAAGATGACCATTCAAGTTGTTGCACCCTTAGTGCATATCTTGAATATGTTCGTCCTGCACAACGTGATTGGTTGATGCCTTTTTGTCTCCCAACGTTGTGGAAGTATAAAACTAAATTGCCCTTTAACGGGCCTGCATCCAATCAGAGAGGTGATTCCTTTCTCAATAGCTGCTGCATGATGTAGCATCACGCTAACGGAGGCAGCGCTACAATACAAAGTGACCTCCCACAGGACAGACGTAGCAGCAACAGGAAGGGCCGGAGGCACCATTTGCAGATACTATCTGACGGCTGATCAATGTAAAAATAGCATTTATGCATGTAAGTGTGTGTGTGTGTGTACATATGGTGCTCACACACACATTTCCCTGGACAAGGTGTGGTCAGTGTGATGAACTAGCGGTTGGGGATGTTTGTTTTCCAAAGAAAACACTCAGTGCTTGCTCTCGGCTGTTATTTTTAAGGCTTGCGGTTAAATGTCCACCAGGGCCCTAACTATTTCAATTTTCACCTTGTGAAAAAAAACACAGAGAAATAGATCTCAACTTGCAGCCATGTAAAATATTTGTTTCAAGCTTTTCTCCAGACCGAAAAATAATAATTAAAAATTGCTTTTCATGAAATGTGCTCTGAAACTTTCATCATCGTCGACTCAAGTGAAATATCACAAACAATATGTGAACTGTTAAGTGACAAAGAGACGAATAATCTCCAAAAGTCTCGTTGGATCGCTGAAAAGAGAAAAGCCCAAAGGTAGCGTAGCGCTGCTCGCTAACATGCTCCTTATAAAGCCTGTCAGATAAGACGCTCTGCAGCAGCCGTCTGTGTGACGGGGGCGGGTCAGAACTATCCCCTCTACAAACCAGAGCATCCATCAGGAGGACAGTTTAGTCTCCGAGTCACTTGTATACTTTGCTCTAAATACCAAGCAGACAAGAGTAAAAAAACGGGGAAGAAACTCACGTCGGTGTTACAAGATCTGTAACGTTTCCTCTCCCCGAGGCAGTACTTCCCTCCTCCAGACGGGCTGAGACACACAGGAGAACGGAATGAGAGGACACACTTCACATCAAGCACCGTAAATCACAGCATTAAAACAAAAAATCATCTTTGGCGAATGGAAGTGAGCAACGTTTTTGGTGAACGCCAGAAGACAAAGTGTGTTTGTGCATTTGCTGCTTTTGCTGAGCGTGTGAGCCGGTGATTCATTCATGAAACCCAAGCTGCTCTCAGAGCTCTTCAGTGTGCCGTGGCATTTAGAGTGGGGAGAGTCGGTAGAACTCATTCTCTCCTCGTCGACTCTACGCGTCTTATCCGTCGCCTCACCTTCATTAGCCTCCTCTTCCTCGACTAATGAATGTGTTGGAGGCCGGTGTTTTCTCTGCCTCCCCTCCTCACCGAGCGCCAGTGATCACCTTACACAGGTGTTCCACATTATGCCTCCCCCCCCTCCCTCTGGTTCACCCTGGCTCATTTTCCGTGTCTCCCCATGACCTGTGTGACGTAATATCTAGCTCCCAAAAACAAAGGAACGCAACGACCGCAGACGGGTAAAGATCCCCAAACGTCTTCTTGGCAAACAAAGACAGCGGTATTATCTGCAGGAGAGAGAGAGCTGCGTCTCAACGTAGCTTAGCACGTGCTACATGGTGCAGCTTAAACATCACGAGGACTGACGTCTGTGTTTGTAGTTACATTCGAAGATGTCCAGGACGGCCTTGAATGAAGCCTCTTCAGAGGATTTGATGTCTGTTTCTCTGCAGCGAGACTTCTTTTGAAAGAAGGGGAAACACTATCGGCCTGTCCTCGACCAAGGAAGTTATTAGTCAACTAACACTCACACGGTTTTGATGCTTAATCGATTGGTTGATTTAAGATTTTTTGGATATCTCTTTGTATGACTCCATAAAGCACAGAAAAGTATAAAATGTGGTGTAAATAATCCTCTGAATGATGCGTGAACAAACCCCTCTGTGTTAACCGTCAGCACATAGAGGATGAACGTGTAAAGTAACGTTTGGTGAATTTAGGAGAAATCTACAGACACAAACAGACAAAGTAGTCAAATAAACATCTAAATGTGTGTTTTGGATGTTTTCTTTCCACGAGTGGATGAAGACATGTTCTGGGTTGTCTGTTACTGTATTTAAGAAAAAGTAATCTTAAGCTTTAATGAAAGAGCCACTATGGGAGTTTTTCCCTTGGACGGAGGAATATTTGCGTCAGAGACGTATTAGCACACACACACACACACACACACACACACACACACACACACACACACACACACACACACACACACACACACACACACACACACACACACCTGTAGGCAGGACCTGGATGTGTGTGTTCAGCTTGCTGTGGCTTACTTTGCCTACTTACGCTGGGCTGTCACAGTGCCTCATGGAGGAGGACACACCGCCCCCACAGGTCCTGCTGCACTCCCCCCACGTGGACCAGGGCCCCCAGCCTCCGTCCACGCTCTGAGGCCAGGTACCGAACGCCACGCAGTCCCCCTGGTAGCACCACTGAGAGAGGGAGAGGGAGAGGGAGAGAGAGAGGGAGAGGGAGAGAGGGAGAGAGAGAGAGAGAGAGAGAGAGAGAGAGAGAGAGAGACAGGGAGAGAGAGAGGGAGAGAGACAGAGAGAGAGACAGAGAGAGAGAGACAGAGGGAGGGAGAGAGAGAGGGAGAGAGACAGAGAGAGAGACAGAGAGAGAGAGACAGAGAGAGGGAGACAGAGAGACAGAGACAGAGAGAGAGGGAGGGAGAGAGAGAGAGAGACAGAGAGAGGGAGACAGAGAGAGGGAGACAGAGAGACAGAGACAGAGAGAGAGGGAGGGAGAGAGAGAGAGAGAGACAGAGAGAGAGACAGAGAGAGAGACAGAGAGAGAGAGGGAGAGAGAGGGAGAGGGAGAGAGAGTGTGTAGTGAAATGTAGACTATACAGAATCTGACTGATGTTTTATACAATAACACATTTGTGTTCCTCTTTAAACACACACACACACACACACACACACACTACGTCCCGATTAAACCAGATTGGCATGGGGAGGAGGAGGCTGGTGGAGACAGAGGACCCCCGAATGACACAATAAAACTCTCTCTCTGTTGGTCAGTTTCTGCCTCTCTCCATTACACGCTGGGTGAGAAATGGCTGACATTCATATTCCTTTGACGCTGTCCCCCCGGCAGGGGCAGACAGGGTATGCCACTGGCTCTCCTAAAGCTGCTCCGAAAGCTGTTCCAAAGCCCCCCGGGCTCAACCTGGGGCCCCCTGTGTTGTCCAGGACCCTGTCCGCGGGCCCCGGTCCTCAAAGGCTCCACTGAGCTACTGGTAATCACGGGTGACAGCTCGTGACACTCTGCTATTCTTTCCTTTTAGACCACGGACCATCCGGTGACAATGGCTGCCGTAATCCGTGTTAAAACTCTCTCCCCTAACCTGGCTGGCATCAACAGTGGGCTGATGACCTAAAGCCTGGCCTGCATGTCTGTCAGTGTGTGTGTGTGTGTGTGTGTGCATAGCATGAGATCACACTCAGGGACCGGTGCACCGTTCCAGAGAGGAACAGATGCAAGTGGAGGCAGTGAGCTACCACTACTTTCTGCACACAGAGAAGGTTTTGTAAATAGAGCTGTCCGGTACAATCTTCTCCTTCCCGATACCTGAACTCTGCATCTAGCAGAGAGATCACAGGTCTGTGTTTGAAGTCGTATTCATTGATGAACGTCTCCCTCCTGCTCTACGTGGGTGAGGGATATCCTTAAAACCACACTCATGCCCAGATACCGCTCGGTAATATGTGGCGAGTCTTTGAATGCGTGAGAAACACTGGATGACTTACCCCTTTGTCGATGCTGCCAGTCTGGCACAGAGTCCCCTCTGCTGCAGGGATACTGTTGGTTACACAGCGGTTGCTTTTGCTGAGGCACCAGAGCTCTCTACACACTTCCTAGGAAAGAAGGCAAAAGCAAGTTGGTCAGAATAAGTCAATTCGGGCAGACTGGGAAAGGTGAGGATGATTCATCGGTAGCAGTTGGCGCTTTTCTTCTCCAAACACATTGACCTTCATCTAATAATGTAAAGGATTCTCGATCAAATCGGAGGAGTTGATGAGACAACATTGAGAGACTTTCAGAGCCCATGTGCTTCGGATCACGGTGCATCTTGAGCAACACGCCGAGGTTCACCGTTGATGTTCTCTTATGAGAAATGAAGAGTCAGCTGGATCAACACCGTGACTAACGTTTGCTCACGTTCACCTCAGGACCACGCGGGACCATGACATCAGTTCGGGAAATCCAATTTCTGCTTCTTCGGGGAAATAACGAGTGAGCAACAGGCCTCCCAAGTCCTAGATAAAGACCACTTGTGGGCCTAACAAATATCTGAGTATTACTGAGCGGTCTGAATAAACATCTCCGTCTTCTCCTCCTCACTCCGCCAGTCTGGAGCGTTGAATCCATTTAGATTGCTGAAGGAAGGGAGTGTGTGTGAGAGGGCGATAGCGAGCAGACAGCACTAAGTTGCCCCCAAATAAATAAAACCATAAAGTGAACACATGTTACGAGAGCAGCTCTGCACAACCTCGCATTAGGTTTCCCATTAAACCGAGCCGGGTCGCCCCCGCGTCTCCACTTCAAAAGGCTTTTACGGGACAATTGTGTACGGCAGAAGAGCGGGCTCACGAAGAAGAGTTACGATCCGGCGCGCAGATTCTGACCCCACGGGGTCAGTAAATACGCCGCGACTCCCCGAGTCTATCCAGATTAAATAAAGCGGCAAACGGGCACTCTCTGGTTGCAGCGCTTCCCCTTCTGCCAGCTGGTTTCAATTAGCGGTCTCTAGTCCACCATCTCGGCCCGCTGAAAGGTCAGCGGGCCGGCCTTTAGCGTGGATGTGGGCCCGATGGATTTACGCAAGGAGAGAACAAGAAGAAGAACAGGGGCACTGAGTAAAGCGCCTCGCCAATATATCTGTTTGTTTTTCATACCTTCAGCTCACAGTGTCACGTTTGCCTGAAAAATGACCAAATGATTGCTGTAAATCACGCTGAACTTCCTCTCTGGTATTCTGTGTTACTTTTCCCACCTCTGACACAGTCTCACGCTGATAGGTGTGTGACACCCCCCGCGCTTCTTTAAAAGTTTTGAGTTTGGTTGAAGCCCCGTGAAGGTGTCATCGGCCATAGACAGTGAAATATCGCTCAATCTCGACTCCTGAACACAAAGCAGTATTTGTTGGTTTGATTCGTGAGCAATTAAACATCTATTCACTCTCCCTTCTTGGATTGTTTGATCCAATCAGAGCCTCAAACCCACCAAATCATCTTTAAAGTTACAATCTCGAAGATCTCCGTTGGAATGATCCGTTGGATGTTGGAATTTTATAGTTTTCTGTGGTTGAAAAACACAACAAATCATGTTGTTATCTTACAGTCTAAACCAAACTTGTTTCACCATGAAATATTAAAACGACAATATGTCGTTATTTATTGTAATATTGGAGATAAACTTTAACGTGCTGTGGCTAAACTTTGCCTCGGTTCCCATCGCTGATAAGAAAATACAACAAACGTTCATCAAAATGTGGAAAAGGTTCAGCAGGCTGGGCTTCAGCAACCAGACTCTTCCACTCATTCGGCTTTTATCCATTTCTGTGGTCGCGTCTGTCCTGTAAGCCGTCGCGGAGGGCATCTCTTTCCCAGATGGCCGTATGCAATATATCTGTTTGTCAGATGAAAAAAAAACTCCGATCCAGCTCCGTTGAATCCGTGCTGGAATCCGATCCGCTCATAAATGTGTGTCTTTCATGCCGATCTCAAACCACAATTATGAGCTTAGGAGCCAAAATAACAGGGCTTGATTTTGGGGCCCGTTATAATCTGCTGTCTTTCAATGAAATGAAATAACTCTATGATCTCAGCTAATCTCTGTCTTTTTTTTCCTTCATCTCTTCATCTCTTCATCTGGGTCGTTTATAGATTAAAAAGGAGAATGAGGCACCGCGTGGAAAGACACCCACGAAGCAGCTCTAGTCGTCAGACGACAATAAAACAATTATCTTCCTCGCAATGTTTACCCACCTTTAATCTCCACGAGGAAATATTAACTTGAAGAAAACTGTCAGTACAGACCGAACGTGCCGTAGCTGTACATCAACACCTCTTATTAAAAGTGGAGATCAGAGCTTTAAGAAATGTTTTGTCAGTTACCTTCGGATCGGGGTTTTTTGCATTTGGACGTCATTTATTTTGCACTTTTATACAAAACCTTACGTCGCGCTTTCATCCATTTTTTAAAGCACTTTCATCCAAAGTGTCTTGTCGGCTTCACTCGATGGCGGAGTGAAAAGCAGGTTGTCACGAGAGGAAGGAGCCACGATATCGCTAATAGTTGCCAATCGATCCTTTGAGGTCTAATAACTTGTGATTATAATTGATTTATGGATGTTTTTTCTCAGCTGGCTTCAGCACAGTTTCGGGACAATTACTGCTAAATATTCTATTCATATCTGAACAATATATTTGTTGACATCCTTTCCATGTCCAGTCCTGTGTGTGCAATGCCACGGTGAGAACTAGAGTTTCATGAGCACTTCAAACATAAGACAGCGACCCCCCTGTGGGTCAGGGAGGAGATGGAAGACGCTGGTTTCTTACCCCATACTTGCACTGGCGTGAGGAGGTTCCGTACTGGAAGCGACACTGCTCGTCTGCATCGTACACCTGCCCCGGGGCCACTGTTGGGTACAGGAAGTCTCGTTTCATAGGTTCATTGTCCAGACACGTCCCCCGACCTGAGCTGTCAAAAAAACAAACCTACAATAGGATTGTTTCTTACACAAAGAAACCTTTCTACACTCGGCCAATGGAACAGTTAGAGATGAGATTGAAGTCCTCTTTGAGGCCTTGACTGGTGTTGCTTGACTCATTTCATTTTTACCACCAAACTAGCGCGGTGGGAAGCCTGTCAGACATCTCAAATGACATGCAGTTAATGTTGATATCACACATCAACGCCTCCTCGTCACAGGGAGGGTTGAAGCACCACTGTCTGATTACATGGCTCTGTGCTCCTCTATTCTCTATCATTGCTGCTTATATTCACATCCACCAGCAAAATAACAGAGGGAAGAGAAAACTCTGCAGAGAGCGATGGGTCGTATGTCCAGGCCTCCGATGATGTTTAGTCTGTTTAGTCAGATAGAAATATGTGCACTCTCAGAGAACTCACACACACACACGGTTGTTTTGTATTCTAGGAGCTTTAAAATAAAAACTCTTCAGCCAAGAAGCGGATTCTTTTGTTTTTTCCGGTTGAGATGCTGAGCTCGTGTAAATGTGGGTGCTTTTCTCGCCCCATCTATAAGGGCAGACACTGAATCAAGATTTTGTATTATTCTTTATTTGTTCTTTCTATTGCCAATGTGCAAGGCACTAAATCATACCAAAGGCGAGTGCCAATAAACAAACAAAGATGTATTTCAGTCAGAGGACTCTCTCAGGGCAAAATACCACGACGACTATTTACTATAACACTGTTCTTTCCAGATGTGGCAGCTGCAGCATGCAGGGGAACGCCTGCCATCCCTCGAAAGGAAAAGTGGGCCCGGTGACGATAACAACTCAGAGCTTCATATAGAACTGAAGCTCGGGCCCAAATGTTCTTATTCACCTCCAGTGATATTTAGCCAGACAGATAGATATGAAACTTTCAAAAAAGTTCCCAGAAGCTCTGGAACTACTTTGAGTCTAGGTTTATTTTAATCCCTAAAACGGTTGATGATGTGTTCTGCTGATTATTCAGATATATTCATCTTCTAATTCGCCTGCATGGATTGTTGCATCACGTGTTTTTAGGTACAACAAAATTATTTCACAGTTTGTGGGTATTTAGGCACTAAATGTATGTGCAAAAGCACTGAAATAGGTTTTAAAGTTTAAAGTTAAAGAGAGAGAGGGTAGGAGAGAGAGAGGGAGAGCGAGGGAAGGAGAGAGAGAGAGAGAGCGAGAGAGGGTAGGAGAGAGAGAGGGAAGGAAGGAGGGAGGGAGAGAGGGAGAGAGAGGGTAGGAGAGCAAGAGAGAGGGAAGGAAGGAGGGAGAAGAGTGTAGGAGAGAGAGCGAGGGAGGGAGGGAGGGAGGGAGGGAGGGAGAGAAGGAGAGAGGGTAGGAGAGAGAGAGAGAGCGAGAGAGAGAGGGAAGGAAGGAGGGAGGGAGGGAGAGAGAGAGAGGGAGAGGGAGAGGGAGAGAGAGAGAGAGAGAGAGAGAGAGAGGGAGAGAGAGGGAGAGAGCGAGAGAGAGGGAGAGAGAGAGAGAGAGAGAGAGAGAGAGAGAGAGAGAGAGAGAGAGAGAGAGAGAGAGAGAGAGAGAGAGAGAGAGAGAGAGAGAGGTCCTCAGACTCCCTGTGCACCGAGTGCAAACCTCACTATTTATTAGTTTGGAGAGAGTCAAAGTTTAAACACAGCGGTTATTATTTGACATCGTCGCTGTCCGGTGGATTCAGCCAAATTCATTATGCTGAGAGGAAATGTCCTCGAATAAGCGAGAACATCAGCAAACTTCATATTAAATATGAACCGTGCTGATCAGCAGCAGGATTGAATCAGACGAACCTAACAATCCTCATGAGTCACATGTGCCTAATATCATCTTTAATAGATTATATGTGCTCTCTGAGAGTCGAATATTACAGCCAGCCTTTAAACATTGACAACAAACTGGCTTGCAGACTAGGGAGCGTAAACTATGACTGAACTGTGAGTGCATTCATAAAGCATTGCTAAAAGTCCCAAACAAAGCGCCACATATCGCTGAAGCAAGACGGTGAATCGAGGCCAACACCACAGCCAAAGTTGTTTACTTGGCTCGAAGAAGCTTGTGCGACATCCAAAGCTGTGATTGAGGGAGAGAAAGGGAGGATAATTGGAGTTTACAGACAGAAAACCTTTTGTCAGGAACATAAAAGCTAAAGGCAATAAAACCAAAATGAAAACAAAATAACTCGAGAAACAGACCGATACTAACAGGAGGGATTGAAAGGCTGAGCATTAGTTGATTCTGCTTATAAAACAAGCAAAACCACTTTGTCTCTTTGTTTGTTGGAGCACAGCTCTGGTCATCCTCAGACACTCGAGCCAGAGCCGGACGGGAAAGCCGGCGGAGCGGCGGAGAAGCGGCTCTTTGTGTCCCAGTTGGAAGCTGGCACACAACACCGGCATCACGCTCACGAACCCTCCTCTGACAGCTTTCAGCCGGAAACATCATCCGACAACCACGCCGGCTGTTATCGTCTGCCTTGGAGGGCCTCGCTGGCCAAACACGGAGACACAAACGGACACACAGCAGCGCATCCAACCGACACTTCCCCACAAGGCTGTGTGTCGGGAAGCTGCTACACACCGAGATATTGGCTTTCCCCTCTGGCAAGCTTCAACACATTGGCTCCGTTATACAGAGTGCAATGAATGATCACACTTTGAGTGCGTTATTTATGTGTCCGTTGCACAAACCTGTGCTTTTCCACCGCACTCAAACACAGACTGGCACACACAGATACAAATTATGCTGCACAAGCACATATTGAGACAGCAGGGCAACGAGCACCGAGAGCCACAGTTAAAGACCCTGATCCAAGTCTGCTGCATTCCCTTAGAGAGACTAACACAGGAATGAGGTGAAGCTGACCCTGTTCCTGTTGTTAAGTGTGTCCGTGTGGCTCTCTGCAGTAGTGTACAGGCAGCCTGCCTTTGCAGTGCAAACAAGCCATTTCTTGCTCTTTTCCCGGGCCGTCTCACATTCAGCATCAATAGTGAGAGGACCTTGTCGTTCCTTACAAAGACGTGGAATCCTTGACCTCATTCTGTGACGGTTAAAGAAGAATGGAAGCATGTTTCTCATCTGCGGGAACAATCCTGACCACTTTCTGATTGTTATTCCGACACAATGAATCAGCTTCACAGCACGCCCAGAGCTCTCTGCGGAGAAATGTCCGGCTTCAACCCACCGCTACGAGCACACCCCACAGAGACTTCGTTTGAGAGCAGGGCGAGGCTCTGTTTAAAGGGGACCTCCGATAACTGACTCATCAAAGAGTCTGTTTACTACTGCACGCATGGGAAAAAAGTGTCTCCGGGGGGAACTATGTGACGTCTGATAAACGGACTCGACGTCACTGGGGGTAAAGTCTGGGGGTGTGGAATTAGAAAGAAGTGTGGTTCCCAGACCTCTGCTCACGAGCATAACTCCAACCAAACCGTCTGCAGTTGAGTTGCATCGTGGGTAATGTAATCTCTGGTTCTGCTGCATCGATTTTGATCCTTTTTCTTTTTTTAAACGGTGCATCGCGAGTCCAACAAAGTTATAAGTGTCGACTTCAGGAATAAGTCCTGGAAATGATGGATTGTCCTCATTAGTGTGAATCCTAAAGCGAAGAATCTAACTATAACACTCTGGGTAGATAATAATGAATATAAATATGAAACATAATTTAAATCTTTAAACTAAAAATAAATCTGTTTCGACTTGAGATCAAACAGTATTACTCAGCTTGTTTAGAACACATCTCGCCTCCTCTGAGCGCAGCTCCTCGTACAGTGCTGTGTTGATCACAGGTATCTGTTCACTGCCAGACTCTGAAGGCCAGCTCCAGATGTTCTGTCTGGCCTTCTCTAAACCCGCGTAGGTTTGATGTGTTTTCTACCATGCCAGTCTGGCATTACTCAGCCAGCAATCCCTCATTTTGCCAAACGTCACCGCTTTACTCCTCGTTTTATTTGCGCACTTAAAAGCTCTTTTCTTCTTCGACCTCATCCACGAAACAGCGGAGCGGCGGTCGGAGGCAGCCGGCCTACGAATCACCACATGAGCTCCGACATCACCCGCCTTGTGGTGCGAGGACGGTCGGGTGGAAGGCACCCGGTTATCATACGCAAGCCACAAGGAGGTCTGGCAGGAGTCTCGGTGATGAAATGGATGTGAATAAGCGGAGAAAGGACTCGCATACAAGACAGCCTGGCGGGTCACCGCAAGGGCCGGCCGGTTGTAAAGAGAGGTGGCTGCAAGCGAGCTGTAAAACGGGCCTGCACCTTTTTCCTCTACTGCACACACACACACACACTCAGACCGTCCCACAGATGAGCAACCAGCATCCACTTACTCGAGGAAGCTGGTGATGTAGTCTTTGCTGCAGGCGGACCAGGAGAAAGGGTTGGTGTTGGCTGTTATGTGGGCGGCCATCAGCTTGGCCGTCTCGTGGCCTTTGGTGCCGCAGGAATTCCCGATCCCATCGTGGTTCATCCCGAAGCTGAAACACACAAAATAAAGTTGAGCGGGCTGTGATGGCCGTCAGCGACCACTGGTCTAAAAGTGCCCTTCATGCTACTGACGGGACGAGAGCGGGCTGTCTCCCTCAGTGGCCCCTGGCTGTAAGAGATGGAGCTCTGTGGCTCTGAAACAGCTGTGTGGAGGTGGAGGGGAGCCAGAGGTCAAGGGTCAAACCCTGTCTGGAGCTCGGCAGGAACGAAAAAAGTTCTAATCGCCACTCTTGATGCCTGCCTGTCAATCAGCGGCTGCAGGTCTGTGCAGGCCGGGAGGGAGGGAGCGTCCCCCCCCCCCCCCCCC
>NC_136651.1:2240355-2250355 GCF_949748355.1 Melanostigma gelatinosum | reverse complement strand
TGAATCCAAAGATTATTTCCTTTAATCATCGTTAAGTTCTTAAAATGTCAGAAAATGGAGAAAAATGCGTCACCTAATCGTCTAAATGTGTAACCGACCGACACTCTGAAACCCAAAGCCGTTCAGTTTCCACTCTCACATGAGAGAAGCTGCAGCTTCTGCACGATTTATGGACTAATCGTTTCAATTTCGATCACTGATCCAAAGACAAAAAGACTCCAAAAGCAGTGGTGTATAGTAACGAAGTAGAAATACTTCGTTACTGTACTTAAGTAGTTTTTTTGGGTATCTGTACTTTACTTTACTACTTATATTTATGTTTACTTTTACTTTTACTTCACTACATTTTGCAAAGAAAACTGATACTTTTACTCTGATACATTTCCCCTGAAACCTTCGTTACTCGCTACAAAATCAAATCTATCTTTAGAAACAAAATGAATCATGAGAGCAGCGTCGGGGACTGTGGTGGAACACAGACTGCAAGCAAGCAGGTTTGGTGAATCAGTGGTCCTAGCAGCAAGTTAAATCATTGGTCAGTCACGTTAATGCACAATTGCAAACAAGTGCTCTCAAAGCCGCGGTGTTTGATTCCCAGTGATGCCCAGGATGCTACATGCTATAGCTAGCGGGCGACTACCTGAGTATAATTCCACTCTACGATGACTGATTTCATGATGGAAGCAGAAATGGAAGCACCTGCTACTCCCGCAACAAACGACGGTGGTGACGAAGACCAACACCAGTGGATCGCTAGCGAGTTAGTGAGCTGAGGAAGTGTTGACAGTTGTGCAGCACTAGTTGCCTAACGTTAGCTGTAGCTATATACACGGATTGACAGGAGCCGCGAGAGCGCAGCATTCGGGGAATTCTTCGCAGCTGTGTGCAAGCTGTCTGTGACGCTGAACACACCTCTACCTGCCTCAGCGGCCTGTGAAAGGATATTTAGCATCGCAGGACTAGTCTTCAGCCCATGATGAGCGAGACGGAATTCTCGCAATTTTGAAAACCAACTTCTTTTGAAGATGAACAGGACATGTTTCAGTTTCAAGTAATGACTGTGTTGTTACTTTAGTATTGATCATGTTTTGATATTTGAGTCATGTTGTGGATGATCAGATGGAGTTATGATGGTAGCAGTCGCCCAATTGCAGATTCAGCTTGAGCAAAACCTTTGTATTCAAATCAGGCCCATAGGAGTTTACAAGGCAGGCGTCCTTTCTCAAACCACTGACCTGATGCATCAAGTGGATATGTTTTGCTGAACATAATATTATGCATTTGTCCTCTATATCCTCTAGTCTAATGAGCAGACTTATAAACGCACTGTTACAACTCCTTCATAGTGTCATATTGCTTTACGGAGAATTATGATGATAAGTTCATAGTAGATGCAAAAGTATACTTATGTACAATATATTATGTTTAACATTGTTGCTCCTGGATGGATCACAGCCAACCCAATTATGTTCAACACAGCTCCATGTCCTTGGTCATGGTGCCACAGCACTTAAAAGAATAAACTTCATAATTCTCACAATTCTAACCCTTTGCTTTTTTATTAACAGCATTTACTTGTACTTTTACTTTCAATGAACAGGTTATGATGTTCATTTAATGTTCAGGTTATGATGTACATTTAATATCAGAAAATTACTTTTGATACTTAAGTACTTTTGTACTTAAGTACAATAAATATCAGATACTTTAAGACTTTTACTCAAGTAGTATTCTAAGAGGTGACTTTTTACTTTTACTTGAGTAGTTTTCCAGTAAGGTATCTTTACTTTTACTCAAGTATAGCTTTTGAGTACTTTATACACCACTGTCCAAAAGTATAAATTAAATTAAGTGTCCTCTGAGTGAAATTCCGCATCGACCACCTTAAAATCATACGGAACTTTTTTTCTGTGCATTCCACCATTGCTAGGAATGTCTGACTGCTCCTCCAGACATGGTGGTTAATGAGGGCTTCCTGGTGTCTACCATCCGCTATTTATACTATCGCCAACGTGAGCATCTCTGAGCTCAGCTGCCTCCTCCCCACAGCTTTTTATCTCATCATCTCTCGCCTACGTTTGCCTTGTTTTTACTCGCTCTACTTTACTGACTCCATATTCACCAATATTTCATCATATGTGATTTACTGAGGTATATGAAGGGCATGCCCGTCCAGCGGTGTTGATGTGGGCCATCAACACCGCTGCCCCTCCCCTCTTAGC
Organism: Melanostigma gelatinosum; assembly: GCF_949748355.1. Taxonomy (NCBI): domain Eukaryota; kingdom Metazoa; phylum Chordata; class Actinopteri; order Perciformes; family Zoarcidae; genus Melanostigma; species Melanostigma gelatinosum. The sequence continues at coordinate 2,248,133 of NC_136651.1, read as the reverse complement.
TTTTTAATTCTGGCGATTGCATTTACACTTAAAAAAAATCATAAAATAGGTGTTCATTTGTGAATATTGTCTTGCGGAACAAAACACGCAAGTATCATCAGTTTATTTTCTGCGATGTTCCAAAATCCAAAGAAAAGCCCCGTTGGCATTTTGTTCGGGGAACCAGAGCGATGCTAACTTCCGGGTTGGCCAACAACAATACGTCAACCCTGCAGCACCTACACTGTCCTTGTGGGTGGCGCAGTTTGACGTGTTTAAAACGCAGCGCCCCCTTGTGGTGGATCTGTGAGTCGGCCGGTGGCGTGAGTTGTTTGGTATCTAAAAACAATGTGAACAGGCGATCACATCTATCGTCGATACAAAACCCCATGACCTGTTGCATCTAGACTCCACTCAGCAGCCTTTCGTTGCCGGTGCGTAGTGAAGCTAAAACCACCAATAACAAGAGGAGCCAAAGGAGCTGGAGAACATCAACTGACAGACAACAAGCAAGAGCACACTCATGACAGAAAGGCTGTTGTGTGCATAGCCCAGGGAGTCAAAACGCTGGCTTTAGCCCATGTCAATCACAGAACGCCATCCTCTCTCTAGTGGGGGGGATATATATACTTTAGTTGCTAGGTAATGTGGCCAAAACAGTTCTGGCAACAATGAAGCCTATTCCAGGTAATGACAGAGTTTGCTGTTTTATAGCAACACCCTGGACATAAATTGCAATGTGACAGGTACAGTACTTCTGTAAAGAAAAACAGCACATTTAGGTTTCAGAACTGAAGTCTATGCATCAGCTTTCACACTTACAGGTAAAGCTGGTGCACAGGAGCTGGACATTTGGAGGTTTCAGCACTGAAGCTGCTGGTCACCTCTGTTAGCGAACCCACACACACACACACACACACATACACAGCGACAGTCTGAAGCTGAACCGGGACTCCACAGCTTTTAACAAGCACAGAAAATAACCTGCAACCTATTTGCTTAAAATGAGAAGATGAGTGCTCCTCACAGCGAACATACTGACACTCTTACTCTTTGAAGTACGTGAATCCACGCTGAATCATTATTCTGCCGTGTGAGCAAAAATGTAGTCCATGCGGGTGCAGAAGATGTGAGCTCACACTTACCGGGTGATTAGGACAGCGTTGTCATGGTGGGCCATCCCGTTTTCAGGAATGCTGTTGCCGTCGCTGTGGTGAGATAGGATGGACTTCTGCCACTTACAAAAACTGTCCAGAGACTTGTCAGCATGGTGGTTGATCTCCAGGTTAGGCTGCAAAAGACAACACAACACACATGCAGAACACTGCAACTTGATGCTGTATTACAAAGTGGTGCTTTTGAGTAATTCTCTGTGGAGGAACTCAGGTTTACAGATCTGTCGATCAAATCAACCAAAAGACAAGTCGACTGAGTGTTAGTCGGCTCAGAATGTCTTTAGTCAAGGACATCCCGAGAGTTATATGAGTCAAAGAAGTAGTAAAACAAGGACGGGATTATTAGAAAAAGCAGGAGACGTGGAAAGAAGACAAGCAGGAGAAAAGGGAACTGAGGAAGTTGTAGTAGAGTCTGCAAAATACATCTAAAGTAAATCCGTGAATGTAATGGGACTATAACTATAGGAAACCATTTCATCGCCAGCCGATGCTGCAGCTGATTGATTACAACAAAAAACTGAACAACTCAACCGCCCCTCAGTGACTGACTTTCACCATAAGATGTTTGTGATGCAACGTATAAACTGGTACTTCCCTCCTTATGGATCAAAGCACGGCTCCATTATACATGAAAACTTGTTTGATGCTACATGAAGAGCCGCCACGACCCCTTTAGAAAAGAAAACAGCTGCTAGGAAGCACTCTGTTTCTCTCATCACACGAACATACACATGTACAGTGCATGTAAGAATCCTCAATCGAGGCTCCCTGAGGGAAGATGCCAGAGAACAGCTTTCATCTGAAGTGGTGGTCATATGGTGAATAGTCTCTCTCTTCCCTTCAACCACATAAAATACTGCGGCTCACTCACGCCAAGCGGATCACTTTTACACTCGCTACAGGTGAAGGTACAGACATTATTTTTAAAAAGAAAGGGCTCACGGTAATAACAACTGTGACAATACTACACGGATGATTTCGTGAAATGAATGAGGAAAACAGGTTGAGGTAGAAAGAGGGTATTTCTCACCTGATCTTCAGTCAGAACAATCAACCGGGTCACAATAATGTTCACAACATTTCCTAGACTGGCATCACGGTAAAGTTTGGCAACCTGACCTCCAGAAAAGAAGAAAAGACACAAAGTCAGACAAATTGTGTCCAAACGTCACCAACATCTCATCAAATCAACCAATAAGCACTGAACCACATTACTGCACACGGTGGTACTCAGATCCTTTACTTCAGTAAAGGTACTAATACAACACTGTGAAAGTACTCCATTACAAGTAAAGTGCCTTCATTCAAAACCTTACTGAAGTAAAAGTATCTGCAAAATCCTGTATATCCTGTTATTAGTTTAATCGACATCAATGCATCACATTCTATAAGATCATCATATGTTTGTCTCTGTCCTGTGAGTACCACGTATCTCTAAAAAGAACAAACAGCCTGTTACACATAAAGGAACACTTCATCCTTCAGTTTATCACAAACATTCAACATCAACACATAAAGGAAACACTTTATCCTTCAGTTTATCACAAACATTCAACATCAACACATAAAGGAACACTTCATCCTTCAGTTTATCACAAACACTCAACAACACATAAAGAAACACTTCATCCTTCAGTTTATCACAAACATTCAACATCAACACATAAAGGAACACTTCATCCTTCAGTTTATCACAAACACTCAACAACAACACAAAGAAACACTTCATCCTTCAGTTTATCACAAACATTCAACATCAACACAAAGGAACACTTCATCCTTCAGTTTATCACAAACATTCAACATCAACACATAAAGGAACACTTCATCCTTCAGTTTATCACAAACATTCAACATCAACACATAAAGAAACACTTCATCCTTCAGTTTATCACAAACATTCAACATCAACACATAAAGGAAACACTTCATCCTTCAGTTTATCACAAACATTCAACATCAACACATAAAGGAACACTTCATCCTTCAGTTTATCACAAACATTCATCATCAACACATCTGGAGATACGTCACAAACTGTCATCTGAAGTACATAAAGCCGTCAGACAAAGGTAGTGGAGTAAAAACGTACGTTTGGTAGACCTCAAAATGACCAAAAAGTAGGATCAAACTTACAATATTCATCACAGACAAGATGTAGTGCTCGATGTCTTTGCGTCCGTGATAACCGACCATCATTTTATCAGCCACCACGAGCGTCTCCACGAAGCGCTCGGAGCTGATGGAGCGCCTCTGTCTGTGGGTGCCGTTCGACTGCTCGCCGTCGTTTTGGGGCGCGGTGGGCGAGCGGACAGGTGAAGGTGTGCTAAACTGGCAAGGTGCGCTGCTTTTGATGAGGTCTGTGGACGACAGGGAGACGAAGACAGGTCATGCAGCCAATTACCAACTTCCAAATTATGAAGCGTCATCTGTTTGAGGGAGAGCTGGTTTGTGTATGGTAAGATGCACGGAGGGGAATCCGCCCCTTTGAACCTTTGCAGCTAAAGCATTTTGCTTTATGACCCAGATGCTCTGGGAAAAAGCTTTAAGAGGTGACATGTTGGGGCATGTGAGCTTACTGGTGATGACAGCTTTGCTGTTTCTTATAAGAGCTTGGCCCAAATACCTAAATATCCACCTGGTTCTTTTTTTTCTTCAAATTCGTCATATCTCAGCAGACGCAGCTCTTTGGTTGGAGCTGTTTGAATCTGAACATGATTCTATAAATAGGATTTGTGCTTCTATAAAAGTTGAAGTCAGGAGCTCTCTATGCACTGAGGGGCCTTTTTTATGAAAGCTTTCTGTTACGCGTTGAAAGGTGTCCAGGCCAGGAGCAACTCTAGCACACAAGAGGCCCGGTCATGTCGCACCAGAACCTGGGCCTACAACCAAACCAGCACTTCCTCTTAACCTGCTGTGTAAAGTTATTCCTTTACGTCAGTCCTACCCACACAGAGTCCAACCCAGACGGAGGTTTAACCAACCTGAAATGCCACAGCTGAGCTCCTGGCTATGCTCTTGTGGTGAGGGAATGGCAGACATTTTATAAATAACATGTTGCTGTGCTTCTTCCAGGTTCCATTCACTGGAGGATATGTTCTTTAATGGCTCTATCAAATACTGTTCCTCCTCTGTTGTTATGACACCATGCTTGTTGGGGGGAGAAAAAAAAGCACACAGGTTACAAACACAAGAAAACCGTGTTGCATAAATTATACCAAATATTCAGGAAAAAGTCACCGACATTTTGTTCTTCTTTTTTTATTATTCTTTTTTTTGTGCTCAGACAGAACAGGAATTCAAATTTTTAGAAGCGGCGCAATTGCATACAAAGTCAAAAGAGAGATGAGTTTAGACCACGGACTGGAATAAGAAGTGGGCGTAGTCCTCGGGACATCACCCGGTGGTTTGCGGACTGATGTTATGAAGCCTCGAGTTTGACAATTTCTCTTTCGCCATCTTGGAATACGGCCATTGCCATGTTGTTGTTTTTTAAACCGAAGTTACCATATTTGGACTGATGATGAGTGACGTAGAGACGGCGTATACGGCTCTGCTAGTGGCAGCAGCAACCTGTCAATCACTGTGTAGCCCCGCCCTAAAGCATCCCCTGCTTTATGGTCTGTGTGACTCTAAATGGACCATAATGTACTGAATGAACATCATGCTGTATTGAAGAAGACGTGAAACTAGAGATTGAGACATAAACTCACATAGAAAACGGGGCATGTGGAGTTTTGGGCTTTTATCAGACACAAAGTCTGACGAACGACGCCATTGAGTTGCATTCTGGGAAATGTAGGACTTTTGAATACTAGGGACACGTCAGTCTTCACTGCTTTTTTGACCATTTTTTCTTTATTTTGTCTCTTGCAAACCTCCCAACTTGTGGACGAATGATACTTAAAAGCTGTGAAGTACCCTTAAATCCCTCATGTCGTGTGATCTTCTCCCGCTGATGGGGTCGCGTTTTCCAATCGAGTTCGTAGAAAACAAAAATTCATCTCTACAAAAACCTACAACACAAACAAGTAACCACACATCACACCAGCGCACACAGAAACCCACTCGATGAGCGTATGACGTCAGAGATCTCAAGCCCGTCCAGACAGCTGATTACATTAAAAAGCACAGACACAGTTTTGTCCATTTTTGGTGCTGTTAGAAAAAAGCTAAACGCTAATTCAATGTATGATACTCTGTGTGGGTCTTGCCAACGCATTTGGCTACACGTTTTCCCCTCATGATTCCATTTGCCAATAAGAAGCAGGGCCTATTTCTCTTTTTATTTTCCTTCTTCAGAGTTATTCTGAAGCATAACAGCTATTAAAACGTCGTCCAATGTCTTGATTAGTGAAGAGAAGCTAAACAGTCACACAGTCTGTGGATAGAAGGCCGAGGACTAAAAGCTCAGACGGGATCATCTGATGCCTTGTTAGTGCTGCTCAGAAAGTAATGTCTATGATGATTTAACAAATCACAAAAAGGATCAAATGTGATCTCAACCTGAGGCTCTTAAAATGTGAGGATAACGCGTTATATTCAAACGCTCTTCACTAACAGGTCGCCAACATGCTTTCCTCCGCGAGCATCACCTCGCTGCTCACTGCCTGCAGAGACGCAGCGTGTCAAGTGGAAGGAAGCCAAGATTCTGCTGAGCAAATTACAATTGGTCTAATCCTCTGGCGCTGCATCTGAAAGCTTGGCTGCCATGAGGGCAGCACAAGCTGGCTTTATATATGAGTTATCTGGCATTAGTATCGGGGGTCTGTTTGAGGTCGGCGGCGTGAACGTTTTGTGGCTCACAGTGTAAAGTTAAGAGAGAAAAGCGTTGTTTTAGCTCACCAGGCCCTTGCAGTTGCTGAGCGCCACTCTGGTCGTGCTGTGCTGATTTTGCAGGAATCCAACATAGTGACAGTTATCGACCATGTTGTGCCGCCACTCCAGGCCTTCCCGTCCCCAATACTCCACTGTGAAATGTTTCGACACCAGGTGGGGGTCGAGTGTCAGGTTTAGGTGAAAGTGCTTCCCGTAGGCCGACAGCCTGTAGAACAGCCGGGTGTGCGGCTGGGGGTCCGGGTCCAAAGCGGGCAGCTGCCCCATGGCGGGGTCCGCCACGCCACGTCTCCGTCGGCCCGGCCGGTGGTGCTTCACAGTGTAGCTCAGGAACTCTCCGCTCTCGTCCACCCGCACCGGGACAGTCACCTGGTAGTGCTGCAGGTAGGACAGGAACTCCTCTTTTCACAGGAGAAGAAGAAGAGGAGAGAGAAGAGTGTGATGATGAGCATGCAACACATTAAAAAGATCTACCCGTCCTCCCGTGCCACGTCATACCTTGAGAGTTGTGTGAAAGTCTTTGAAATTCAGAAGCAGCCATCACCACCAGGCTCAGTGTCCAAGTCAGCGTCTTCCACAAAATTTCCATAGTTGGGCGGAGAGGTGTGACATGGGGTGGAGGGTAGAGGGCGCTACAAACAGGTTAGGAGCACGCGATGGGTCCGGTGCCACACCATAACAAGTCCATGGTTCGTGTCCTTCACTTGAATGCTCTCGTGGTGCTCGCGGGCTCATCCAGGGGTCCTCAGATTCCTCACGATGGCGAGCGCCTCCGCGTCTCACTGGCCTCTGGGTTCATGTCAGCAGCTCGCAGAAAACACCGTAATCCATCAGACACGCAGTCGCTCTCAGGTGTGACCCCAAAACAGGAAGCTCTATATTGGAAGCTTGTCTGGACCGATCCGTCTGCATTCCTGTGAAGGAAATCAATCAGAGGGTCAAACGATCCGTCATTTGTCGGGATCGTCGCTTCATCAGATTGTTGTTCGTCCCACAGCTGAAACAATTCGTCAATTAATTGATCTGCAACCATTCTTATGAACGGATTGATCATTTTAGTCATTTTCTTTCAGCAAAAAATTCTCAACATTTGCTTCCCAGCTTCACAAATGTGACGATACGCTGCTTGTTGCGGGTTTATTTCATTTTAAATGGAATGTATTTTGATTTTGGATTAAATTGATCAATTTTAAGTTACCACCTTGCACACTGACTTTTGAAAGAATTCATAAAAAACAATAAAAATTCTCATTCATGATGATTTTCTCTTCAATGATTCATCATTTTATCGAAGAAATGTCACAAAATAGTGGGAATAAAAAGACAAAACTGCTTCTTTTATCTGACCAACAGTCCCACAAACACAAAGATATTCACTTTAAAATGAAATAAACCAACAAGCAGCATATCTTATGTAGCTGGAGCCAAAAAGTTGGACTGAAACGATTAATCGATTGATTTTCTCAAGTGACGAATCCTGTCAGATTTAACTGAACATCTCATAGAAAGTTAAACATTTTATAATGAACGTTTTGTAGTTTGTTCATGTTGGTTTCTTGGCTCTCACTCAAAGCCATCGTTTCACTTTAAATTACCAGGAACAACTCTGATTTTAGACACATGTATCGCCACGTGCACTTATTAATTCAACATGCATCTGACAGTTTAACGACCGTGAGTCTACACAGCGGGATTTGAACCGTCATAATCGCAAAGTCCACCGGTGATATCATCGTCGTGCACGTTGTGGGTTATCTTTTTACGAACTGACGCGCGTGCAAACGAGAC